>NW_008340714.1:66879-78872 GCF_000622305.1 Nannospalax galili
TGTCTCTCCCCATCCCAGCATCCACTGGTTGCCAAAAATTCCTTAGGTTAGGTTGGGGTTTCTTGCTGTGTATTTGGATCTTGCTGTCATGGACCTGACAATGCTGATTTGGGGAAGATTGTGAAAGATTTTGGAGCTTTGGGTTGGAAAAGCCAGAGATTAATGAGCTATTGTTCCTGCTTGGAAAATAATGTTGAAAGCAAAGCAGATGATGGGGGTCTGGCTCATGAATTTCAGAGGGAAGCAAAGACTAGATCAGGGCAATAGTGTACTATTTTGAGTTAAAAATATGTGGTTCAGGGCTGGAGAGATGGCTCAGAGGTTAAGAGCACTGACTGCTCTTGCAGAAGATCTGGGTTCGTATCCCAGCACCAACACGGCAGCTAACAACCATCTGTGTAACTAAAGTTCCAGGGAATCTGATGTCCTCTACCGACCTCCTTGGGTATTGCACAACATGGGTACACTCGCATGCAGGTAATACACTCATGCACACAAAATAAAAATAGATAAAAATTTTAAAAAATGGTTTCTGATTAGCTGGGGCTGAAGAATAAAGTGTGATTAACAAGAGACCAGCACCATGAAGTGAAATCTTCACTTTACTGGGACAACTGATGCTAGTTAGCTGGGGCTGAAAAATCAATTATGATTAATAAGAGACCAGCATCACTGAGGCAAAATCTGGGAAGTATTTTCTCAGGGTCAGCACACAGAAGCTGTGGTCCAGAGAGGGTCAAGACCACATCTCAATCTGGAAGTCAAACTTGGCAATGTGTAAGAGTCTCCCATGTGGTACTGATTTTGAAGGCAGGAAGGAGTCATGGAGAACAGCTTGGCACTCTGAGAGGCTAGGAGAGGCCATTGGTAAAGGTGAAACCACAGTTTCAGTGGAAAACCCAGGATTGAAGGGGTTACAGAGAGAGTCTGAGGTTTGGCACTGTGTGAGTCTAGGAGAGGCACTGATGAAAATTCAGCCTCAGTTGCAGTGGATACCCAGATGGAGATGTCAGAACTGTGGGATGACCACTAAGGACAGCATCAGCAGGTGTGGTGTGGAGTCAGCCTGAGCCTATGGACAAGCTCTGTGTGGTGTGGGTGGCAGAACCAGAGAAGTGGAGCTGTCTAAGCCCTTTGGAGCCTAGAAGATCATGAATGAGTTCTAGTGTTAGACATTGAAGTATAGGAGTTGAGCTACACTGCTAAACTTTGGTTTTGCTTAAGTGTGCCCAATTCTTCCCTTTTGAAATAAGAATTATTTAATGCCTTCTTTTGATTTTACAGAAGCGCACAGTTAAAAAAAAACTTTGGATATTTTTGAGGCAGGGTCTCCCTGTAACCCCGGTTAACTTGGAATTCTTTATGTAGGCCAGGCTGGCCTTGATCTCACAGAGATCTGCCTGCATCTGTCTCCCAAGTTCTGGGATTAAAGGTGTGCACCACCATGTCCAGCCTCATATATTTTTATTATATTTAGACTCCTTCCACAATATCCCTTACCAATTTTATATATATACCTATGGAGTAAACCTTATGTCCCCAAATGCCCTTCAATATGGATTCATCCACCAGAGCCTGGTCAATCTATTCAGCATCACACCCTTAAAGAAAACTGACTCTCACTCTCCCAGCAGCCACTGGTTGCCAATAGTTTCTCAACCATGGCTGAGTCCTCCTACCTGCCTCCCCACTTCTGTGCTGGAATTCTGTCTGACTTGAGCTTATATGAGTCTTCTGCATGCTGTCACCATTGCTTTGAATTCATATGAGTAACTGCCCAGCTGTCTGGAAAACTGTTTCCTTGTGGTCATCTACCATGTTTGTCTCTTACAATCTTTCCACCCCTCTTCTGCAGTGGTCCCTAAGCCTCAAGATATAGAGGTTTGATATAGGTGCTCTATTCAAGGATAAGCACTTTGAAGTCTCTTCTCTGTATGTTGGCCAGTTGTGGGTCTCTGTGTTAATCACCATCTGCTGCATGAGGAAGATTCGCTGGTGAGATTTGAGAAATCCATTAATCAGGGGTGCTGGGGAGGCTCCCAGGTTTGGGGCATGCAGGGATTCTAACAACCAAGCAGGCCTGAGAACAGGATTGAGACTGGATTTTTAAAGAGAATTTGAACTTTTAAATTACTGGAATTTTAAAAAATATTTTTTAATTTATTTTTATTTTATGTGTATGAGTGTATTGCCTGCATGTGTATAAGTGCACCCGTGTCATGCAATACCCACAGAGGTCAAAAGATGGCATTGGATTCTCCTGGAAATGGAGTTATGGATGGTTGTTAGCTGCCATGTAGGTGCTGGGAATTGAACCTGGGTCCTTTGTAAGAGTAGTGAGTGCTCTTCACTGCTGAGTCATTTTTCCAGGCCCTTCCTAAATTGTTGGAATTTTTTAAAAAATATTTTATTATATGTATGAGTGTGTTGCCTGCATGTATGTGAGTACACCCATGTTGTGCAATGCCGCAGAGGTCTGAAGAGGGCTTTGAATTCCCCTGGAACTTGAGTTAAGGATGGTTTGTAGCCGCCATGTGGGTGCTAGGAATCGAACCTGGGCCCTCTGCAAGAGCAGCCAGTGCTCTTAACTACTGAGCCATCTCTCCAGCCCCAAATTGGTGGAATTTTTAAAGATTGTGAGACATTTAAAGTTTGTACTATGTTATATATTGTGATATTAACATGTGATCTTGGGGATAAATAGGAAAAGAAAGGCTATGGTTTAATAATGATGTGTTTGTGTGTCAACCAAAGGGTCAATGTGTTGGCTGGCTTTTGTCACCTTGACACAAACTAAATCACCTGGGAAGAGAGAACTTCAACTGAGGAATTTCCTCCATTGGATTAGCATGTGGCCTTGACTGTGAGACGTTTTCCTAATTGCTAATTGTAGGAAGGCCCAGCATACTGTAGACAGTGCCATCCCTAGGCAAGTGGGCCTGGGCTGTATACTAAAGGCCACTAAGCAAGTAAGAGGCAGCAGCCAGGAAGCAGCATTTGTCCATGGTCTCTGCTTCATTTCCTGCCTCCAGGTTCCTGCTTTGAATTCCTGTCTTGGCTTCCCTTGATAATGGACTATGAGCTGAAAGATATAATAGAGCCTTTCTTCCACAAGGTGCTTTTGGTTTTGGTCAATGTTTTATCACAGTAACAAAGAAGCAAACTAATATAAATCTATATCTATATCTCTATCTATCTATCTATCTATCTATCTATATATTTGATCTAATCCACATTTTTTTTACTAGTGACCCACCAGAACAAAGAAAATTTAAAACGTGCTAATATTTGATTTCAAGTTTTAAATTCATTTGGAACCCTCCAGAGAGCACTGATTTAATCTATAGATGTGTGGATCAAAAGAACCTCTGGGTTTGTTTGGATCCCATGAAATTTCAGACATTAGGAGTTCTCTTTCCTTTCGGATCAATCCTCAAGGTGGGGTACAGTGTCTAGATGCCAGGATGAGAGAGATGTCCAGTTGGACCAAAGTGAGTGCCTTTGGGACCTTCCAGTTGACTGGCAAGGTCTGTTTGAGCCACCACCAATCTCTTCAAAAGATTGGTCTTCAATGTACTCAGTGACATTGCTCACTAGAGTCAGTTGCCCCTCCAACCTAGAAAGGCATGAAGTGTAATTACTTCTGGGAAGTAGGGGTCTTGTGGCCCCTAGAGGCAGTCAGTGCCTCAAATCCTTTATCAGGGAAAAGAGTAGTGACAAGGTCTGGCGGGGCAGGACTCATGCTCCAGGCCTCTTGATTTTGGAAGAGAGAGATCATATAATGCATACTGCCTGAGTCAAAGGACCATCCCAATGAGAAAAGGGCTATTTGAGCTTGTGGACAGCCCATCATGCAAGTATAAGTCACTTTTGTGTAATGAGTAGATGGCATATTTAATCTATTCCAACCAGGCATTGACTTCTCAGTGGAAAAAGTCTATTTTAAATCCTTGACTTCTACAGTAGTCACTTTAGCAGACCTTCATTTTGTTCTCTCTCTCTCTCTCTCTCTCTCTCTCTCTCTCTCTCTCTCTCTCCCTCTCCCCCCTTCCCCCCCTCCCCCCCCCCCCCCCCCCTCCCTCTACACACACACACACACACACACACACACACACACACACACACACACAAATCTAGATAATATCTGTATCTATCTATATGAGAGAAAATATGTGGCATTTGAATTTTTATTGAGCTTTCTAAATTAGCATATAAAATAATTTCTACCCCATCTTGATACAGTAATAATAATAAAGAAAAAGTATGGCACTTCTTGGCATGCAAAGTATTAGGGCATGTCTAATCATCCTTGCTTTGAAAAACAGCTATGACTATGGTTATTGCTCTTGGTTGCCCACCATAACTAGATGGCATGATCCTATTGCTGAAGACACCACTCACTTTGGATGTAGGACACTGAGAAACCAACCTCAACTAACCAAGTAACTCTCTCCCTGCTGGCTAGTGCAAGAAGGTGCTATGCAGGCTGCTGGGGGAAAAAAGATATCAGTGGTCTCACTCAGCACTGGATCCTGCATACTATAATACTGACTTGCTTGGCAAAGTGTGTCCACTGGTAAAATAGTGGTATGAGTATGGGAGCAACCAACCACTTTCTGGTTGGATATGAGGCATGCTCCATAGAAGGGATTTCATGCCTGGTACTGTAAACATGGTCAAAACCCCATGACTGGGGAAATCAGAGGTCCCCTGGGCAGGGGAGACGACCATACTGTTGTTGTTTTACTAAATGGTCATGCTGTTAAACTACCTTCTAAATATTTATGTTTATGCCCATAGATTTGTGTTTCTCTCAATCTTGATCAGAGAAGCTTCCTTTTGTAGTAGGTAATAGTTCATGCAGAGACTCATAATTTGACAAAGTGCCGAGAATAAGTAACAATAAGTGCTCAGCTGTGATGAATCATCTTTATCAAGCTCTTTTCCCACCAATCTAAGGCTCAGGAAATATCACGGAGCGAGTGGAAAGCATGTAAGAGCTAGTGGATGAGAAGGAGCACTGTAAAATGCTGACTTCTGAATGTTACATGGCTCTTGCACACACCAACTCACAGAAGCTGTGGTTACCTGTACAAGATCAAGTTCATCAAATTATGCAATCTGTCCTGACTGCCAATCATTGGGCCTCATCATCTTGAGAGAAGTCAAACCCTCAGGTGTTCATCCTGACAAACTTTGGCAAATGGAAGTAACTCACATAAGTTCCTTTGGTTGTTTTAAATTTGTTCATGTATGTATTGATATTTTTTCAGGCTTTATCTTTATTACTGCTCAAACACATGAATCTGCTTGAGCTATTTGAAGACGTTTATTAACTGTTTTCTCAGTAAAGGGGGTCCCAAAACAAATCAAAGCAAACAGTTGTTGTGCTTATGTATCTGAAACTTTTATCTCTTTTTGCCAGTTCTGGAAGTTCGTGTGTCTCATGACATTTTCTATGTAACACCCGAGGAAAATCCATAATTAAAGCAACTCATTTATTATTTAAAAATTGAATACATAAACTTTAAAAAGGGTGAATAAATAACTGCTCAGGAACACATTATACTTTAAATCTTTTAAAAACAATGTATACTTCAAAATTGTATAATTGTTCCTCTCAGTCGCCTTCCCCAGCATCTGCTGAAAAAGTATCTGGAAAAACAAAAAGTTTTACCACAACTTATGGTTTTATATAAAATCCCTTAAGGGCCAACTAATGGCTGGATTCCATTCCTCTCGTTAATTGGAGCCAAGGTTTCAAATAAGTGCTTTCTCCCACAGGCCTCTCTGAATCTCATTCAGACTGGTAAAGCTGTACTAGAAGACAGCTGGGCACCAGGAGAGACCTTCTGAATTTCAACTGCATGAAAAGCTACCCTGTTCATGTGCCTTCTCCTCACTATACTGCCCTGTCTGTGTGACCTTTTCTAGAGAATTACCCAAGATGATTTCCTGCTGCTCTATGCTGCTCCTTTGGCACACTGTACTCCAACCATCCCAACCCCAGTGACAACACTGATGGACATATCTTCTTTGATATAACAAGCAAGGAAACTGTGAGACTGACTTCTAGGAATGCCTTTTGTAATACCCTCAGAGAAATGCAATGCAGTTTTTGGTTGAATTAGGAGCCCTTCTTTAGCCAGTGATCAAAGAGGGGGCTAATGGCCAAAAGAACTCTTGACCCTGAGGAAAGGCAGAGTGGGGTTTATAAAGCTTAAAACCACAATTACATCATTCCAGGGACAAAGTCAATAACCATAGTTACATTAGATCATGGCAGTTACCCCAGACCAGGGGCAGGTGGGTTAACAAAGAAGTTTTCAGTTAACAAAAAGTTTTGATGAGGAAAAACAAGTTTCTCAGTATTGCAGAAACAATGGTCTCCATAGAGATGCAGGGAAGAGGACCTACCTGGCTTGTAAATTTCCCAGTATTGTAGAAACAATGTATCTCCTGAAACTACAGGTGTAGCCTTCATGGCTGGCTGGTTGCAGTAGGTGTGGCAGAGCAGAAACACAGGGTGAAGTAAAAGTCAGTGAGAAGGAAGTGGAGTCAGCTTTGTCATTTCACCCTCTATTCCAGTATGGATATGCTTCTTCATTTATAAAGCAAACAAGGGGAAATTGTATAAATGTCTTTTACAGTATGGACCTACTAGGGACCAAAGGCTTACCTAACCTTGCAAACAAAAAGTTACTGTTTATATTGTAAACAAGATCACTGAGCCATGTGCTCCTCTTGTGGCCTGGGCACCTGAACTTAGTCTCCTAGGACCCCTCCTTGTCCTCCACCCAAGATAGTGAATGAATGTGGGTATGTATGCTTTACATATCAAAGCACTGAAAGCATCATGCTTTTCTCATTGCAAACAATGTTCAAAATCTGTTGGTGTGTGCATCATATTCTAGGCCTAGGGAGCAAAGGGCAAGATATTCTGATAAGATAGGGGTGGGTCCTGGCTTCTACTTTCCCAATTCATGCTGGAGATACTGCTTCAATAAAAGAATGAGGGGCCTCAAACCTAAGTGGCACATCTAGGATGCAACCTCTACACCTAAGACTCATAAAACATAGAACAAGGGATGTAGAGAATGCTAATGCATCTTTAAATTCTCATCAATGAATCTCCCTCATGCAACAGAGGGCCAGCAACACAAAAGTCCACAAATGGCCAAAACCCAGAGAATAAGAGTCAGCAGAGTGTGGGTCCTTGGACAGGACTCCTATATTGAGGTCCACACACCCAAGGCTCATGGACCATTGTGGAAGAGGGGATGGAAAGATGGTAAGAGCCAGGGAGCAGGTATGTGACCATATGGAAATAATCCTACGGGCTCCTGAGACCCTTCTCATACAAACCTACAGCAATGGTGTCAGCATGCACAAGATCCATGCAAGCTTAGGCAGACAAAAACCCAGCACAGAATTGTGGAAATGAACAGCAAGCCCCAATCTTAGTCAAAGAATTATTAGCAGCTGATTACTTCTGGGTGAGGAAGAACTGATCTTATTAAAAAGGGAGAGATTGGGCTGACTAGACCCTGGTGGATGAACTTGCACTGAGGGACATCTTATTAAAGGGAGAGATTGGGCTGACTAGACCCTGGTGGATGAACTTGCACTGAGGGACATCTCAGAACACTAACTTTACGTAATGGGCCTTGACACAAATGATGGAATATATGAACTCCAATGGAGGGGGCCCTATGGGAGGATGCCAAAGGGGAAGGGAGTATAAAGATGATTTTTTTGTATGAAATACACAAAAATTCAATATTTTAAAAAAAGAGTTGTTCCAAAGGTCAGGGGTTGTTTGTGAAGTGCTGAGCACAGGGCTGGCACTTAGTATTTGTGACTCATATTAAAACATGGGAACCCCTCAAACCAAAATCAACAGACAGAATGTCACTTGATGCTCCCAGAATGATATCTCTTCTGGTAAATGTCAGTTCAGTCTTTTGCCCTAGTGATTAGGTAGGTGGGAGAGAGGTGGAGGATAAACATCTTCAGAAAGAGCAGACACTGAGCCTCTTTACAAGGAGGTCCTTACAACACAGAAGACACACACTGTTTCCCACAGTTTCCTCACTGATACTGTCCGAGATCCCTGGATCCTAGTGAAGAACTCAGAGTCCTCCTGCTCTTGGAGTTGGGAGACTTCTGAAGAGCTCTCCTAGGCCAGGAGGCAAGTCTGGCCTGTGCCACCTTAGGATAAAGACTGCTGACAAAGTGGCAGAGCTGCCCCTTGAGCACCAGCCTCCCCTCAGTTCCTGGAAAAGCCTCAGTCTGGCAACACAAGGCTTCGGGAACCAGGCGGGACCCAGCCCCAATGCAGGGTCAGAGGGTATCAGGATGCACCTAGGAGGCTTCCAACTAGGTCTCCCACTTGCAGCTGGATGCCACAGTGTGTCCTCACCTAGGTGACGCTCCTGGAACTCAGCCCACAGCATCGTCAGGCCAGCATCTGACTGCAGGAAGCTCAGCAGTGGCACCAGGGGCAGCAGCAGTGCACCCAGCGCCAGCATCCAGGGCACCAGCTCCCAGCTCATCACTGCTTTGTCGTGTTCTGCTAGTAAATAGCAGCAGCACTGGGGATAGATGGCTGCAGTGCCAAAGGAGACAGCACTGGCCTGTGGCTGTGCCCAGAGAGCAGCAGGACAGGAGGTATGGCTATGGCATGCCAGGTGCACACCAGCCACTCTGCTAAGAGCTGCAGTGTTTAGGGACTGAGAGATACTGGCTCAGAGCTAAATGCAGAGACAGACTGAACCTGTCTGTGTGCTGAGTGGGCATTTAATGGAGTGTTGTAATAGCAACAAAAAGTATGAATGGCTTAATTTCTTGAGGATACTACCAGTAACTCACTGTTCATCAGGATGTCAAAGATGAGAAGATTCTTTTTTTTAAAAAAAAATTATAGGTGTATCGACCTTGTATGTAAGTGCACTCATATCATGCAATGCCCATGGAGGTCAGAAGAGGGTGTCAGATCCCCTGGAACTGGAGTTATGGACAGTGGTTAGCTGCCATGTGGGTACTGGGATTTAAACTCAGGTCGTCTGCAAGAGTAGTCAGTGCTCTTAAGCACTAAGCCATCTCTCTAGCCCTAAGAAGGTTCTTTTTAAGCACTATCTTGAGAGCAAGTACTTTCCAAGGTGCTGTTTGTACTTCTGTAGAAAATATTTTATTTTTATTTGCATTTTAAAATCATTTTTTCAATATATATTTTATTTTTATTTTAGAAATCATTTTAAAGAATGAAGGGCTCTTGAGATGGCTCACTGATTAAAAGCACTGGATACTCTTTGAGAGGACCTGGGATCAATTCCCAGCACCCACATGGTAGGCCAACAACCAGTTCCAGGGATATATTGCCCTCTTCTGGCTTCTGTGGGCATTGTACAACATGGGTATACTTACATACATGCAGACAAAATACTCATACACATAAAAAATAACAATAAAAAAGTAAATAATTTTTTAAAAAAGAATGAGCAAGGCCCTGGCTCAGGAGCACAGCTCCATGAAACATCTGAAGGAATAGGTACTCAGCAGTTTGGGTCTATTCTTATCCTTAAAATGAATACTGAGGAGAGTGTGGGTTTGGACCTCCATCGGTGTAGTGGCTCTGATCTCAGCAGACCTCCAGAGAGTGCTGAGTTTTGGCCTCCCTTGGGTGGGCCCCCCTCAGGCAGAGGGCCTGAGAACACAGGGTACTGGCTGAGAGCCCCTGGATCTTGCTTCCACGTGGTGAAGGAAGCCTGAGTGTACCTGACTGGAACCCGAATTAGGCTTCTGTGGGTAGTCCTGAATAGCTGACCTGAAGCCATTAGTTCCTTCCAAATTAAGCCTGAGAGAACCTGCATTCTCTCAACCAACCAGTATTACATAACCAATAAAGAAAGGTTCTAGGCACCCTGATAATACAAACAGAAGCATACTTCAACTTAATTCTCATATCAGAATCATAAACAATAAAAGAAATTCACATGCCAAAACCCCAACAAAGGAATAATAAAATGGAAAGCCAAAACCCTATGTCCCCACCAGAGCCCATCAATCATATAGAAGAGTTCTACAAGGAGAACCCCCTAGAGATAACCCAGGGCACTGAATTTAAAAGAACAATCATAAACATGATCAAGGAATTCAGCAAATTTAAAGAACACACGAACAAACAAATCAAAGAGCCTAAAGAAGATAGGATAAACTTCTGAATGAATTCACAAAAGAGATAAAAATATTGAAGAAAACTCAGGCAGAAACGAAGAAGGAAGTGAAAAACTCAATAAGCCAACTTGAAACAACAGGAAAAAGCCTCACTACTAGCATGGCTGAAATGGAAAACAGAATATCAACACTGGAGGATAAAGTTGAAGATTTGGACCACTCAAGCAAAGATTATGGAAAATTTTAAAAAAACACAGGAATGGAATATGCAAGAGATGTGGGACACCATGAAAGACCAAATCTGTGTATCATAGGAATAGAGGAAGGAGAAGAATTTCAGGTTAATGGTGTTGACCAGATCTTAAACAGGATTGTAGAAGAGAATTTCCAGAAATTAAGGAAAGACATCCCCATACAAATACAGGAAGCACATAAAACACCAAAGAGACAGGATCAGAAAAGAAATCCCCCATGACATATCATAATAAAAACACTAAATGTATAGACCAAAGAGAGAATACTGAAACCAGCAAAAGAAAAACAAGTCACATATAAAGGAAATCCCATTAGAATTACAGCTGACTTATCAATGCAAGCTATGAAAGCCAGAAGAGCCTGGGCCAAGATATTTCCAGTTCTACATGACAATAGATGCCAGCCCACAATACTTTACCCAGCAAAAATGTCTATTATAGTTGAGGGGGAAAGAAAAATCTTCCATGACACAAATAGCCTGAAAGAATACATGTCCACAAAACCAGCCCTTCAAAGAATACTTGAAGCAATACAGAGAGCAGAGAAACAACTATACCCCAGGGACAACAAAAGAAAATAAATAAAGATATAATCGAGGAAACACAAAATTAGAGAACAAAAACAGCAATCAAAATGATGGTGACCAATACACATATTTCAACAATAACCTTAAATATCAATGGACTGAATTCCCCAGTCAAAAGACACAGGCTAAGTGAGTGGATTAAGAAACAAAATCCATCTCTTTGCTGTCTGCAAGAAAACCATCTCACCTTCAAGGACAGGCACTACCTTAAGGTAAAAGGATAGAAAAGAATATTCCAAGAAAATGGCACTAAGAAACAAGCAGGGATTGCAATTCTAAACAAAATAGACTTCAAAGTAAAACTAATCAGAAGAGATAAGGAGGGTCACTTCATTCTGATCAAAGGAACAGATTAACCAAGAAGATATTACAATCCTTAACATATATGCACCAAATCCTGGTGCACCCAAACTCATAAAAACAACACTACAGGACTTTAAGACACAGATTAACCCCAACTCAGTAATAGTAGGGGACTTCAATACCTCACTTTCTCCATTAGACAGGTCAACTGGACAAAGAATAAACACAAAGATGTCTGAATTAAATGCTATCATACATCAAATGGACCTAACAGATATCTTTCGAATATTCCACCCACCCAAGCACCAAAGAATACACTTTCTACTCAGCACCCCATGGGACTTTTTCAAAAATTGACCACATCCTGGGCCACAAAACAAACCTCAACAAATACAAAAAATTGAAATAATTCCATGTATTCTATCAGACGACAATGCAACAAAGCTCAAAATCAACACTGGACAATGCCCTAGGCACTCTGCGAACTCATAGTGATTTTAACAACACACTCCTAAACAATGAGTGGGTCAAAGCAGAAATTAAAGAAATAAAAGAATTCCTGGAACCCAATGAAAAGGACAATACAACACAACACAACCTCTGGGACACATTAAAAGCAGTCCTAAGAGAGAAGTTTATAGCTTTAAGTGCCTACATTAAAAAATTAGAAAGA
>NW_008340714.1:79572-83348 GCF_000622305.1 Nannospalax galili
ATGAACATGGATGAAAAATTCTCAACAAAATACTTGCAAACCTCATACAAACACACATCAAAAAGATCATTCACCACGATCAAGTAGGCTTTATCCCAGAGATACAGGGATGGTTCAGTATATGCAAGTCAATAAACATCATTAATCATCTAAATGGACTCAAAGACAAAAATCATATTGTCATCACAATAGATGTAGAAAAGGCTTTTGACAAAATTCAGCATGCATTTATGGTCAAAGTTCTAGAGTGAATTGGACTGAAAGGAACATATCTCAACATAATTAAAGCTATATACAACAAACCCACAGCCAACATCATTCTAAAGGGAGAAAAACTGGAAGCATTCCAATTGAAATCAGGAACCAGACAAAGCTGTCCACTATCTCCACTTCTCTTTAACATAGTTCTTGAAACTCTTGCAAGAGCAGCAAGACAAGAATTAAAGGAATACTAATTGGAAAAGAAGAGGTCAAACTATCCCTTTCTGCAGATGATATGATACCTAACCTAAGAGATACCAAAAGTTCCACCAGAAAACTCCTAGAACTGATCAACACTTTCAGTATAGTAGAAGGTTATAAAATCAATCTACAAAAATCAGTAGCCTTTCTATATACCAATAACAAACAATTGGAGAAAGAGTACAAGAAAATGCTCCCATTCACAATTCTGCAAAAAAAAAAAAAAATCTTGGAATAAATCTTACCAAAGACACCAAAGATCTCTATGGTGAAAATTTTAAACTGTTAAAGAAAGATATTGAGGAAGACACCAGAGATGGAAGGACCTCCCATGTTCATGGGTTTGAAGAACTAATATTGTGAAAATGACCATCCTACCAAAAGCAATATATAGATTCAATGCACTCCCAATCAAAATCCCCATGACATACTTCACAGAATTAGAAAAAAAATCCTTAAATTCATATGGAAGCACAAAAGACCCTGAATAGCCAAAGCAACGCTGAGCACAAAGAGCAACGCTGGGGGGATTACGATACCCAATCTCAAAGTATACTACAGAGCTGTAGTCATAAGAACAGCATTGTACTGGCACAAAAATAGACACATAGATCAATGGAACATCGTTGAAGATCCAAACCCGAGTACACACAATTTCAGCTGCCTGATATATGACAAAGGTGCCAAGAACACACAATGGAGGAAGGAGCATCTTCAACAAATGGTGCTGGCAAAACTGGATCTTCGCCTATAGAAGAATGAAACTAGATCCTTATCTTTCACCTTGCACAAAAGTCAACTCCAAATGGATCAAAGACCTCAATGTGAAACTGGAAACCCTGAAACTATTAGAAGGAAATATTGGCAGTAACTTACAAGATATAGGTGTAGGAAATGATTTTCAAAATCAGAGTTGCTCAGGAATTAAGGTTCACAATCAACAAGTGGGACCACATTAAACTAAAAAGCTTCTGTGTGGCAAAACCAAGTGAATGGGAGAAAATCTTCACTTGCTACATATCTGACCTTTAGTAATAAGGAAAATGCAAATTAAAACCACGTAATGTTTTACCTTATCCCAGTCAGACTGCCTAGGCTCAAAAGAACAAATGATACCAAATGCTGGTGAGGATGTGGAGAAAGGGGAATGCTCACTCACTGCTGGTGAGGTTGCAAACTTTGCAACCCCTTTGGAAAACAGTGTGGAGAACTCATAGAAAACTAAAAATGAACATATCATATGACCCGGTTGTACCACTCCTTAGCGTATAACCAAAGGACTCGTTCTACAGCAGAGACAGTTGTAGAACCGTGTATGTTGCTGCTCTTTTCACAATAGCTAAGAAATGGAAGGAACCTAAGTGACCTTCAACTGATGAGTGGTTAACGGAAATGTACACTTACACAGCGGGGTTCTATTCTGCAGCAAAGAAAGATGAAATAATGAAATTTTCAAGTAAATGGATAGATCTAGAAACTTATACTAGGTGAAGTAACTCAGACTCAGAAAAACAAATAACGTATGTTCTCCCTCATATGTGGATCCTAGCACAAAATCCTTTTAAATTCCAGGTCCTTTTAATAAGATGATGCTCTACAGCAGTCCCTTCTGCATGAAATAACTACCATCATCACGACTTCAGCTAAGCCTGATCGCTAAACATACTCACAATTGGGTTTGTTGACAGTTGTGCTCATTCATTTAAAGAGGGCCAAGCAGGGTCATTGGACCCTCACTGGAGTATCCAGCCACTCTTTCCAGCCAACTGAATGTCATTTGGCCCTAATCACACATGGCCTCCTGGATTTGGGGAGGGCTAAAATATACAATCTGGGGAAGGCTAGGAAGAGAAGGCATGATCCATGCTGGGTAAAGGCTTTCCAGTGTGCATACCCTCAGGTTATACATACACCTCAGCAACCCCTCAGTTATCTTGGTAAGTAAGCTCAATAAATTCATTTGTTCCCCAGTAAAACTTTAACCAAACATTAGCTTGACACTAGAACTTTAAAAGGGAATAAGCATTGCTTAACATCCCCAGGAAAAGAAGTCTCACAACAGTAGGAAAATTTATTTGTTAATGCTATTATGTCTCATAATTACTTAAAAAAAAGAAAATGAGAATATAAAAGGTGTTAAAAGGATATGGGAATGGAGATATTTTCTAGAACAAAAAAAATGAGAAAGCCTAAGCAAGTGATGAAGGTCTGTGTAGGTTTGTTATGATATATAAAGGATGAGACAAAAATAATATACACATAATCTTAAATTTTCTATGGTCATAGTATAGTCAACTAGTTTAAAGGATAATGTATATATCTAGTCAAGGTTTATCTGAGAATATTTGTTTTTTTTTATGCAAGCCTTATCTACAAAGCACATGATAATTAATTAAAAGCATCAGACTGGTGGAAATAACCTTATTGGATGTTTAACAGCCATAGTTTGAGGCCTATACTAATGTGGTCAGAGGGACTTAAAGGACAGTTTTTGCTCCTTGCCCTCCAAGGTCGACTAAGTTCCAGGAGACTATGGAACATCTCTCAAAATGTCCTGTAACTGTGGTGAGTCACCTGTCCTCTTGTTCAGGGAGGCCAGACTACCAGATGGACTTGAACCAGTGTTCAGTCTACAAAGAGGAGGGTCAACTCAGAGAAAATATCTCATTCATGCTTTGAAGTGAAGCCAGAAATGGCCGAGCAGGACCTTTGACTTAGTTTCATACAGATGGAACTGCTGAAAGAAAGGAGCCAGGAGCTCCTCCCAAACCCATGTGACCCCTGAGGAACAGATCCTCAAATGACCTTAAGTGTAAGAATAAATTGATTTATTTGAGCCACTGTATGGTCTTAAACACCCAAAAGGAAAGTATAAGCAAAGAGTAAAGTCATCAGTATATTTCTTTAAGAGTTCAAGAGATTATACTTCCCAGAAATTAGGCTTAAGTCTGTATAAAAAGTTATTTAGACAATTATTTCTCATTGATGATTTCATTCCTAGCCAGAAACTGCTGCTCCGATGTAAGACTTCAAACCTTGGTCTCCAATACTGCAGTGCCCACCTGTAGCTAAGGGAGAAAACCAGCTATTGTTCTAAAATGATGGATAACTTTGTTTTCTCCCCCTATGTAGAAGCCTTTGAGAGGGAACTGACATTGATTCTAACCACTCCAACAGCTATCAAAACACCTGAAAGCAAATCCTGAATCCATCACTCTAGAGTCCAGCCTTGGACGACAAAATTAAAATGAGGAGGAACCCAATAGAGGGATGCTTTTGGAAGCCCTTGTCAAGAAACTCCAATGGACTCTCAT
>NW_008340714.1:83658-185638 GCF_000622305.1 Nannospalax galili
AGTACATGAAGTTATCAGAAAAAAGTGATGGGGAGATATGGGAGGAGTTGGAGGAGAGGGAGTGGGCATGGATTTGATCAAAACACCTGATATACATGTATGAAATTCTCAATAAATTATTTATGTGAATAAAAAATGAATACTGAGTCATACTATTTCTTAATTCAGGCATAACTGTAATGTGACTTAGAAATTCCACAAATAGGGATCTTACTGTCTTTGAAGTTTAATCTTGAGGTATGTAGGATTCACTGACATGGTGATGGATAGGCTAAGTTGTCTGGTTTGAATAGAGTAAGGTTATAGCAGGTGACAGAAGAAGTGAGAGAGGACAAAGCGTCCTGGCAGTGGCTGGGGAAGTATGAAAGTGTTTGGTGTCTGTTGACAGGCACAGTAAGAGGACTCTGAGAAAGTTAGGGAAAGGGGTCAAAAAAATAGAGGGGATTCTTCCATTTGGTATCTGGTCTTTTCATTGCTTATGTGAATGGATGAGTGGTGGACAGATTTAGGTTTGATGATTGGCAGAGTGAAGGGTGTAAGGTATAGGTGCAAAGAAGGCAAAGAGGTTGCCCATGTATATGTCATAGGCTGAGACCTTGAAAAAGCAGGGTATGCAGAGGAGGCCTGTGTTGTGAGGAGAGTCTGAGTAGAGAGTGGTCCCCATAAAGGGCATTCAACAGATTTGAAGAAGTAAGCATTATTGGGATATATCACAGAGGTAAGCCAGGTGATTATTGGAAATATGCCTGTTGAGCCAAGGAGCTGAAGAAAAGTGGACCAGGATTATGGTGAGTGGGAGGCAGTAAATGAGTGAAGACATAGAGGTGCATCTCAAGGTTGGGAATGGGAAAAGGGATGAGGAGGCATTTCACTGAGAAGGTAAGGTAAAGTTTCATGGGTGAGTCTGTCCATGTAGATAGAGGGGCTGCTAGGGGTCATTGGGCTTGGGTAGACAAGCGGACTCAGCAGTGGGAGGAAAAAGAAGAGCTAGTATCACATAGGAGGCGAGGTAAGATTGATCAGGTGTATCCAGTCATCAGAATAGGTAGAGGAATAAGGGAAGAGGAAGGACTCAAGGGCATGGCTCTTTGGGAGTGGGCAGCTGTGACAGGGGATCAGGGAAGTTGGTTCTGAGGATTCACAAGTCAAATTCTGAATTTTTTTTTCATTCAGAAGTGGTTGATAAATCAGAGCAGTTCCATGTTGTTCCAGATAAGCCTAACCTGTGGGAGCAGAGGTATAAGGAGTAGAGAGGGTCACCAGAAGGATTAGGAGTTTTAGAGTTAGGGTCTGGACCCCTTTTGAGCTTAAAGTAGTATAGTTGTATGTAGAAAGTTCTAGAGCAGCTGGGGAAACCCTGTCCCCCTCCCCACCAAAAAATAATTTTACAACATTGAATGATAATTAGGGTTTTTGTATAACCACTGTATGTATCTATTGAATGCAAGAGAGAAAAAAGATCAGTGACTTATGAGCTCAGGGAGACTGTGGAAGGCAGAGACAGTAATTAATGGGTTGATGAAGCATGAGTTTGAAGGCTTCTATCATTAAGAGGGAGGCAGCTCCAAAGGTCTTTAAGGAAAAGGCCCACCCTACATCATTAAGTCTAACTGATTAAAATAGATAGGTTACTTCTTAGGGTGTATCTCCATAAAATTGGTAGAGACCTAAAGCTCTTAAGAAATGTGAGTAAAAACAGGGTGAAGGTTGTGGAGGAATCTGGGAGCCCTAATGTAAGAGGAGTCAGAGGGGCCTCTTTGAACTTGGAGAATAAGGCTTGGATAGGTTGGGAGGGGTCAGGGGTTCTAGCTTTAGCTAAGACCCTGAAGTTGGGAGTCCAGGTATGAAAGTAATCTGCTAGGCCTAGAAAGGAGAGAGGGTCCCATTTAGTCATTTTTAGGGGGTGGGGGAGGTAGATCTTAGATTAGAGATTTACAGCTTTGAGGCATGCTTCAGGGAGAGGGGGTTAGGATGAGGCCAAAGTAAGTTACTTGCAGGGGAAGGCTATCTAGGTCTTTAAGGGAGACACCTGTTGCAGAGGCAGGCCATAAGAAAGGACTGCAGAGAAAGAGGGCATCTATCTATTGAAGTAGAGTGTTGGGAGCAAAGCTGAGGCTTAGCAGCTTGTGAAGAAAGGCTTGGCCAAACAGATGAGGGCTCACAAAATCCCTGGGGAAGGACTCACCAGGTTAGCTGGGGGAACATCTGGATACCAGGGTTCAGATACATGCAAAGGTTAAGAAAAATAGTAAAGTGTCTTTGAACTCTAGGACTGAGCAACGAGAAATGGAAGATGGAATGTGGAATAGGGTTATGAGAGTTGGGGACCACCAAAGTGGACAGGAATTACAACTTGGTTAATTAGGTTTAAGTTTTGGAGTGCTGTGGGGATAGTAGGCTGTAAAATGCAGGCTTTGAAGAGTCTGATAATTAGAGATTTACATCCTCTAGTCCCTCTAAAGTGAGTGGATATTGAGCCTAGTGCATACAAGTAGAGAGGTCCTATGGTTTTCTTACTATGGTGGGTAGCAATAGTATGGGAGAGGGTATCCCAGACTCAAGGTCGAACGAATGGCAGTGGAGAAGAGAGTCTCAGGAAGGAAGTGAATCTAGATGACAAAGCGGTAAGTTGTTTCATGGGGGCTTTGTGATGGAAAGATAATAGAGGTATGGAACGTTTCCAGAATGTCACAATCCAGGAGAGGGTCAGGCAACTGGGAATGGCCTTGAAAGACTGGGAAAAGGAATACTCAAGACAGATTGCAAAGTAAAGAACCAGTCTGTTTATGTTTGATTGGAATGCCTTCCACCCCAACAGCAGAGAGGAGGAACCCCTAAAGGGTTCAGCAAATTCTGGTGAAACTGAATAATATCCCTGTGTGGATTTAAAGAGACAATCTTACCAGCTAGCAACAGCCTTATCCTGGATCTGATGAGAGTGATGGTGGTGGGGGCAGCAACCCCTGGTCTCCATCAGTTGGGAGCAGTTGTCAATCACATCAAACTCAACAAGCCTGAGGAGTACAGTGATTGAGACCTAGCAGGGACAAAAGTGGTTGAGTGGGAACTAGTATCCCACCTGCCACAGCCTGATTTCTGGTATCCTTTTCTCCGCACAGGGTGTAGGAGGGGTAAGTGGTGGCCATGAGTTGGGGTATGCTTTGGCCCAGTGACCCATTTGGCCACATTTAAAGCAGGTCTCAGGTGGACCAGACTTGAGTTGGGAAGGTGTGGTTCCCTTGTTTGAGGTACCTTGTGATGAACCCAATCCTAAGGCTTCCATAGCCTGATCTTGTTTTAGTTTTGAGGTTTAAAAATTTTTTTTTGTTTTTTTATATTTTATTTATTATTTCTACTTTACGTGTATGCGTGTATTGCCTGCATGTAGGTAAGTGCACCCGTGTCATGCAATGCCTGAAGACGACAGAAGAGGCTGTCGGATCCCCTGGCACTGGAGTTGCAGACAGTTGTTAGCGGCCATGTGGGTGTTGGGATATGAATCCGGGTCTTCTGCAAGAACAGTCAGTGTTCTTAACCACTGAACCATCTCTCCAGCCCATTTATTATTTTTTATGTTATATGTATGCATATATTGCTTGCATGTATGTAAGTGCACCCATGTTGTGTAATGTCTGCAGAGGACAGAAGAGGCCGTCAGGTCTCCTGGAACTGGAGTTATGAACAGCTGTTAGTTGCCATATGGGTGCTGGGATTTGAACCCGGGTCTTCTGCAAGAACAGCCAGTGTTCTTAACCACTGGGCCATCTCTCCAGTCCCTAGTTTTTGAGTTTTAAGGTGAGGACTGGGGAAATGGCATCCCCAGGGTAGATCTATCTGGCTGGATAGGGAGGAGGAGCAGTGGCGAGGGAAGCGGTTTATCACTGGGGTAAGGCAGTGTCAAGGAGAGGGGTCTTATCCCTGGGATTGAAGTCCAAGGAAGAAGGCAAATCAGGAGGTGTGGGGAGGGGGCAGATTTGAGAGGAAAGGGATTTGATGTAGGAGATTGGTAAGGAGGATTTTCATGGAGGAGAACCTAAAAGCTGAGTGGGATGAGCAAAGGGAGGCAGTGGAGATAGACAGTGGCTTGAATGTAGGGAACCCTGGTCTTTTACATTGCACTGGAGGAAAAGTTCAAGGTCCCCTTGAATTTGGAAGTCAGATGTGTGCTCTCTGGCGAAAAGTGGCCATTGTTGAAGGCGTTCTGCGGCCAAGCTGTATTCCAGTAGCACATGAGACATTTTTGGCTTAAATAGAATCTTTTAGTTCCAGGGTCAAAAAAGTTTTGACAAGACATGACAAAGGAGAGTCTCTAGGCAGTTCAGAGGACTGCGAGCCCATGGTTACAAGGACGGGTGAGAAAGGGGATTTTTTTTTTTCCAACAGAAAGCAAGCCCAAAGGGAAGGACGTCCTCATTCCTGTGTGGCTCTGACCCAATAGGAAGAAGGACATCTTCGCAGGTCCTTTCTTGGGAGACTGACTTCCAAGGAAACTGTCTACCCCATGCCAAGTTTTCTGAGAAATCTATAGACTGTCAGAAGGAAGAGCTTCTAGAGGAGAGAAAAACCCTTCAAAACTTACCCAAGGTCAAATCAGCAGCTGGTGGTGGATGTGATGAGAGCAATGGTGATGTGATGGGGAAGGGAATGAGAAATTTGGGGAGGACTCAGAGGCAGAAAGGAGTATAATTCCTGTGGGAGAGCTCACACCCTAACTTCCCACATGGGGCACCAAATGCAAGGTTGGTTGAGAAGGAAAGACAGACCAGGGAGGGTATGGGCAACTGTATAACAGCACTGGTTTTATTTGGGAAGGGCTTTCAGAGGGAAGAGCTCCAGTTCAACCAGAGAGCTCACTATCCCCTTATAGGAAGGGAGAATGAGATTGAAAAAGTTCCTTTTTTGGCCTATAGTTGGCCATTGGTAGGGGTAATCAAGGGGTGGTGAGTTAAAGAATGTCAGGTGATTATTAATCATGACCACCATTACTGAGGGTCAATAGGGTTGGGAGGGCAAGAATGTAGAAAACAAGTTACTTTAGTTCTGAAAATCAAATTACTTTAGTTTGGGAATTGTCATTGTTCAACCAAAATGGAGGAGCCTTACAAAATGACATGGCCATGGCTAACACTTGCCAAGGGTCAAACTTTCCCAAGAATCCAAAACAAATTCCAAATATTCATCTCTCTGCTTCACCAGGTAGAAGGCACTGGATACCAGCTGAAATGGATAGAGCAGTCCCTGAATGGGCTGGGGAGATGGCTCAGAGGTTAAGAACAATGGCTGCTCTTGCAGAAGACTTGGGTTCGAATCCCAGAACCCACATGGCAGCTAACAACTGTCTGCAACTCCAGTTCCAGGGGATCTGACGCCTTCTTCTGTCCTCCTCGGACATTGCATGGCATGGGTGCACTTACATATGTGCACACAATACAAGCACACAATACATGCATACACATAGAAATAAAGCAAGAAGAAAAAGAAAAGTTCCTGAAAAAAATGACTCTGGCAACTGCATGGGACCACTCCACCTTTCCTCTCCATGAGGAGTGAACTTGCCCAGGTGGCTGCAATCCGCAACAAATCTTTTTTTCCTAGCTAGTCTTGCCAAACTTGTTACTGGAGTTGTCAGGTTCAAGGCCTGGGTCTTGGCAGCCCTAACAAGTTAGGCTCAGGCAATTATCCTCAATAGGCCAAATAAAGAAAAAAATAATGGTGAAAAGCAGAGAAAGATTTATTCAAAGTAGCCCTATTGAGAAGAATAAGAACAAAGAAGGTGGTCCCGGGACCCTCCCAAGTTCATCTTTGGGTCTTGACTTGACGTTTAGGTTTAATTAAGCAATCCTGGTCAGAGTGTGGGCCTGCCCATCAATGACTTACCATTTTCTGGTTCCAGTCTCTCCTGTAAGGTGTTCTTACGAAGCTGTCAGAGCTGTATGGAATCTCTTCTTGGGAGACAAGTTTCTCCTCTGGCTAGCACCAAGCTTCAGTCTTTTCCTTTTCTTAGCATGAGATTCCTGGGGAAATTGAAATTTACTGGGGACTTTTTTGGGTTTTTTTTGTTGTTTTTGTTTTTTTGTTTTTGTTGCTGTGATAAAACGCTGACTAAAACCAACTTGGGGGAGGAAAGGATTTGTTTCAGCTTACACTTCCAGGTAACAGTTCATCACTGAGGGAAGTCAGAGCAGAAACTCAAGGCAGGAACCTGGAGGAGGAGCCAAGGAAGAATTCTGCTATGGGCTTACTCTAGTTCCTGCTCAGCCACTGTACAACCCAGGACCATGTTCCCAGAGTGACACCACCCACAGTGGGCCAGCTGCCTCCCTCATCAATTAACAATCAAGATAATTCCCTACAGACATGACAACAGGGCAATTTGATCGGGGAAATCTGTCAATTGAGACTCCCTTGTCCCAGGTGACTCTAGTGTCAAGTTGACAATAAAAACTAATCAGGACAGGGACCATTGCTTCAATTGTTCTGATAGGCAAAAGGAAGGACACCAGTTGTCTTCCTTTAAAACACCTTTCTGGGGCTGGAGAGATGGCTCAGCGGTTAAGAACACTGACTGTTCTTGCAGAAGACCCGGTTTTGAATCCCAGCACCCACATGGCAGCTAACAACTGTCAGTAACTGCAGTCCCAGGGGATCCAACAGCCTCTTCTGACCTCCATGGGCATTGCATGACATGGGTGCACTTACCTACATGCAGGTAATACATTCATACATGTAAAATAAAAATAATAAAATATTTAAAAATTTTTTAAATTAAAAAAAATCCTTTCCTCCTGTTAGGATGATTACAGGTCCTTATAGAGACTTTTAATATACATGATACAGACTGAGGTGGAGAAGGGAGTGCTAATAGAGATAAAACACTGATCAAAAGGATGCTTACTTATTCATGGGTCATTAGGAGGTTGGACTTAAGGCATAATTCGTAATTAGGCAGGCAAGCACAGGAATTGCCTAGCAATCTGTGACTTCACTTGTTTTGGGCTATGCACACATCCTTCTTCTGACAATGAACTCCATAGCCTAACACTCTTACCTGCATATGCTATGCACATACATCCCTCTTTGAACAATACGTCTAGCAAACTACTGCCAACTTAGGACCCCCCCCACCTACATGAGGTTGCACATATACCTGCTTTAAACAATGGACCTCCCCTTAATAATGCCCTGTTTCCACTGAAACACATTCTGGGATGCATCTGGGAGCTAAGGGCAATGGCCCAATCTGGCCTAGATTGGTTTGGGGTGCCTGCCTATAAGGCAAACTGTGTCCTCTGGGTGAACTTTTAGAGACAACCCTAGTTCCTATCTTATCTCTATGCATAAACGGGCATGTGTATGATTAAAAACACATGCATTATGGGATGGGACACATACAATGAGCAAGAGCTTGAAAAATCCATGCCTGTTGATCAAACTATACTCTTAGTAACCAAACTATTCTCTTAGTAACCAAAATATTCTTTCTCTTGGCTCTCATAAAAGTGCCTCAAACAATAACTAAGGCCCTTCAGTACCTCCAGCCATGTGGCCCACTGTCACTCCTGACATGCATTCCTTTCTAATCTGTACTATTGCTACTTTGCAAATATGCATGACCCTTTATTTCATTCTTAAATAAGATGCCAAGAACATGGAAACACCGAGCCCAGATGTGACCACCAGCAACGAGGCATTTTTATCTGATTTGTGATGGGGAATGGGGAGTATAGTTCCTTTGCAGGCATCTTGGTAAGTTATATCAAAATTCCTGGGTCTCAGCCAGCAGAAGACATAAATCAGAATCAAGAGAGTGAGGGGGCCCTTTGCTTTCCCTGTGGCTCCCTTTCTCCTAATAGCTATCCTCCCCTAAGGCCCCAGGAACTTTCCTTATTTTATTTTGGTGCTCAGAATTGAACCCAGGACCTCTGACATGGTACACATGTACTGTTCTACCATGGAGCTACATCTATAAACTTAAGGGTAATTTTCAGGAAGTAAAATAATGATTTAAAATTTTTTTCTATATAACACCAGGCATGGTGGTGCCATCTTTAATCCCAGCCCTTGGGAGGCAGAGGCAGGTGGATCTCTGTGAGACTGAGGCCAGTCTGGCTCACATAGTGACTGCCAGGTGAGGTCGGACTAGGAAGACCCTGTCAGAAAACAAAAACCCAACAATTTCTTTCTATTTATTTATTTATTTATTTATTTTTTTTGTGTGTGTGTGTATGCATGCAGTGCCCATGGAAGCCAGAGAGGGCACTAGATCCCCAGGAACTGGTGTTATAAACTGTTAGTCATCATGTGGATGCTGGGAACTAAGCCTGGGTCTTCTGCAAGAGCAGCCAGTGCACAATTCTTATACAAAATCCAATAAACATGTGTTAGAGAGTTCATTAAATTCACTAATTAAATGAAAGAATTTATATCTCTTCAAAGGAGAATTCAAAGATCAGAGAAATTTATAGATTGGAAATATTGAAATAAACTTGCAAATTGGGGCAAAATGGCTTTTTTCTACTGTTGGGGAGGGTTGTGCTTAGGTAAGAATCAGTTGTATTGCTGTTTTAGATAATTACAGCATTGTAATAGAGTGCAAAGGCCACAGAAGGCATCAGATGACCTAGAAGGGTGGGCTTTAGCATAACTTTACATTGAAGATTTTAAGTATCTTTTTTTCCTTACTCTAACTTTTCTTTTTCTTTTTTTTTTTTAACAGCTCACAAATGAAAACAAACCAATGTCCAGCATAAGGAAAGTGTATAAACTGCATGTCTAGTCACTTTTCTGTTGCTGTGATGAAACACCATGATCCAAAGCCACGTGAGGGACGACCAGGTTCAGTTCTTCTTACAGGTCACATCCAGTCCATCATCAAGGAAATCCAAGGCAGGAACTCCAGGCAGAAACCTGGAGGCTCCTACAGCATAGACCATGGAAGAACACTGCTTATTGGCTCATTTCTCTGACTTGCTCAGCTTTCATTCTTAAATAGCGTAGGCCTACTTGCCCAGGGATGGCACTGTCCATAGTCAGCTGGGCCCTCTGGGCCCTCCTTCCTCAATTAGCAATCAAGAAGGTAGCCTACAGACCTGCCCACAGGCCAATCTGATGAAGGAAATTACTCAGTCCAGGGTCCTTTTTCTCAAATTGACAACTAAGATTAGTCACCATACCATAGTATGATAAATTCATACAATGGAAGCTCTGTAGAAACCCAAATGATATTCCTCTGCGTGCTACAGATGCATGTAATAAGGATATATGTCTGTGACCGAATGTTGAGTGAGAGAGGGCAAACATAAATGAATATCTATACACACACACACACACACACACACACACACACGCACACACACACGCACATAATCTGTCGTAGGCTAAGTAATGGCCCCCAGAGATACAGATCCTAATCCCTATAACCTGTAAATGGCATTTTATTTGGAAAAAGGATCTTTATGGATGTGATAAATTAAGAATTCTGTGAAAGGTTATCCTAGGTGATCCAGGTGGCCTAAATTTCACTATATGTCCGTGGAGGAATTGCTGGGAGATTTCACATACACACTCAGACCTCACCTTGATTCGTCGATGTGCCATAGAGAGAGCACTGTGAGGACAGATGCAAACACTGGGGTGATGGCGGCACAAGGGAAGGAGTGACAATAAACGCAGGCAACTACCTGAAGTTAGATGAAGCTAGAAGTTGATTTTCACCTAGCACCTTCAGAGGAAGCCCAGAGCTGTGGCTATCTAGATGTTGGACTTTGGACCTTCAGAGCTATTTGGTGATATGCTTCTGTTGTTTTAAGTCACCAAGGTTGTGGTGATTGGTTATTGCAGAAACAAATACAAGACTGCATGATTCCATTTAATGTTCAAAATCAGTATTAATTCTGAGTTAGGTATTAAGATGATAGTTACCTTTGGGGGTGACATAGTGACTAAAGAATTGGGGGTACGTGGGATAGGGGTGCTGGGGAATTCTGAAGTGTTTTGTTCTTCTCTTTCTCCCTCTGCACCTTGGGAATGTTAGCCAAGTGCTCTGTAACTGAGCTATACCCCTAGCACTAAGTTCTTGTTCTTTCTCTTTTTGGACATTTAGTTTAAACATTTTTACTGTGTGTACTTTAATTTTTTTCCTTATTTTTATTTGAGCTGGTGCTTTCTGAATTTCAAAGCATGTAAGTTTATTAGAAATGCATTGAGATAGATTTTAAAAAAGAAAACACCAAAGAATTAAAAAAAAAACAAAGAAAGCAAAAACCACTGGGGAATTACATGAACAACTTTATGCCAATGATTTTGAAAATAAAATATACTTTCCTTCAAAACTGTAACTTAGAAAGGACACAGGAAGAAATAGCAAGTCTGTCTAGAGGAAATTAAATACTAGTTTAAAATCTGTACTCCATCCCTTAAACAACAAAGAAAAACACCAGGGCTGGGCGATTGTATAAATTTAGCAAATAGGGCCAGGGAGATAGTTCAGTGGGTAAAGGTGATTTCTATTAAGCATGATGACCTGAGTTCTATCCCTGGGATCTACATGGTAGAAGGGGAGAACCAACTCCTACGGGTTGTCCTTTGGCCTCTACACTTGTGCCATGGCATACTTGCATGTCTGTGCACCCCCAAATAAATAAGTACATGTAAAAAAATAATAAATTCATGCAATGTTAAAAAGGACAGAAATAAGTTAGGCGGGGTGGCAACATGCCTGCAATTCTAGTACTTGGAAGTGGAGTCAGGAGCATCAAGAGTTCAAGGTCATCCTCAATTACATAGTGAATTTAAGGGTAGCCTGGGCAAGGCTACCTGAGACCCTGTCTCAAAACAACAGTAACAACAGTAAAACTTAAAGAGGATAGAAAGTACTGGCTAGGGAATGTAGGTCTTTTGGTAGAGTGCTTGCCTACCATGCGTGGAGTCCTGGTTTTAATACCCAGCACTCTTGAAGCTCTGGACTTGATGCTCAGAGCCCCCCAAACAGGGAATGGTGGCACACAACTGTAATCCCAGCACTTGGGAGGTGGCCGCCAGATAATCAGAAGTTCAAGGATATCCTAGACTACACAGAGAGTTCCAGGCCAGCCTGGGGTACATGTACAATCACATTGAAGAGAGACAAAGGAATTTTCTGCTTATTGTAAATTTAGGATAGGCTTAACAATTATATCATACATAGTACAAGAGAGCAAAAGTACGGGCCAATCTGTCTTATGTACATCCATATGAAAAGGCAAAATAAAATATCATTAGCTCAGCACCATGCTACATATTTTTATAGCGTTTCAGATAGTTCAGTTCAGATAGTGTGCAGGCGTAACAACGTGTGCAGGCATAACAACGACCTCCACCCCCCGGAATCTCAGGAAAGACGTGACTCCCAAGAGCTGTGCTCTGGCCACAATACACACGCTGCCATGGCACACGCATCCACGATCTACCAGAACCAAGTTGTTTTTCCTAGAAATCTAAGATAACGTAAAAGATTAATATGATTCAAATTCCAAAGAGAAAAGCTTACATTATAATTGCAATGGATCCATTATTGAACACAAAACAACTTAACTTTATAAAGGATCGTAATCTCATTTCGTTTAGGGGTGGGCGAGGTATTGTTCACTCATTGTGTACCCTGATGCTCTGGGAGCACCGGAAGGGCAGGGCTTGCGTGTTTTCTAACTGCCTTGCTTTAAGCGCACAGTTATTAGTACACTGTAATGCATGCTTTTTTCATCAAGAATAGACTTATAGGTTGGGCGTGGTGGCGCAGGCCTTTAATCCCAGCACTTCGGAGGCAGAGGCAGGCGGATCTTCGTGAGTTCGAGGCCAGCCTGGTCTACATAGTTCCAGGACAGCTGGGGCTACAGGGAAACCCTGTCTCAAAAAGACAAAAAAAAGAAAAAAAAGAATGGATTTATTTGCCGAGGAAAGAAAGTCTTTGGGCCTAAACGACTTTACAGGTATCATCCAGCAGTTGAGCCTTCATCAGGAAAATCTCCGGCCCAAGGCTTGGCGCTTTACAGAAAAAGCTACAAAGACTGGCACTACCTAGTGGTACAGCGCCTGCGCCGTCCGGAGATCCTGGCCAAACAACGAGTGGGCGCAACCTCCGCGCTTGCGCAGTGGCGGGATGCGGACGCGACAGGTACAGCGCCTGCGCGGGCTGCAAGGCGAGCACCGCGGGGAGGGCCTGGGTGGATAAGGGGCGGGTGGAGGGCCGGAGCCGCAAGGGAGACTGGGCGGGCCGAGGGAGCCGCACCGTGGGGTTGGCTGCTGCCCTGAGGCCGGAGTCAACGGATCCGGGCCGCGCCACCGAGCGAGCTCGCCGGCCGGCCCCAGCCCGGAGCCTGCGAGCGAGCGAGGCGGTGCCGCGCGGTAAGAGCCAGGGCCAGGGTCGTCTCCGCCTGTGCCGCCAGTCAATTCATCGCCTCAGCGCCGCCCGCGCGGCCAGGCCCGGGCGGCCCCGCAGACCCTGGCGAGCCCCGCGCCTGCGCTGTCCCCTGCTCGCCTCCCCCTCCGCTGTCCCGCGCCTGCGCTGTCTCCTTCCCCGGTTCCCAGGCGGACCTAGCAGCCGGCTCCACGAACTTCGCCGGGGCTCGGGGCTGGTCTGGGGTTTCATGTGTGTGGCGAGGCCGCGTGCGACCTTCGCGCTTTGATTTCCTGTGGTCCCGGCAGAAGGCGGGGCGGTGCGCCCTGGTACCTTGCTGTGGTCCCCGACGGCGGTGCCTTCTGGACCGGAGTATCCGGAGACGGGGGCCGGGGCTCGGGGCGGAGGACTCCTTACTGGCGGTGCCCCGCGGCGCTAGCCCGGTCGTTCCGTGGCGGGCAGAGCGTGCGTGCTTTATTCTTGAGACTTAGCTAATTGTGTCGAGTTGGATGTGGATGATACAGTGGATCGCTGAGGAGAAACCTAATTTCCCGCAGCCTGGTCAATTGTCTAGCTTAAGTGGTTAAGTTTAGACATCCGTAGTTCTTGTTCTCTTTTTCCTGGAGACGAGGGTGTGGGGGGCAGCTACCGTAGAGAAGCCTGGGAAAGAAACGAATTTCTTGTTGGGTTTAGCTATCTCCAAACCACGAAAATTTCTGTAATCATCCAAACGTAGACAACTTTGATTTGATGATTCCTGTAATAATTTGTCCTAAAGAAAGGGGGAACTACTTGATTTAAGGGAAAACTGATCGTGTCATGAAAAGCCCAGGTCGGTAATCCCGGTATTCGGGAGGCTGAGGCAGGAAGGTCTCTTGGGTGTCTCGAGTTGGACTGGAAAGTGAGATCGTGTCTCAAAATAAAATAAAAAATATTTTAATAAATAAAGTAAATTGCAGAGCCTAGCGAGGTTTGCTGTCACTCAGGAGGATAAATCCTTAGATGAAATCAGCTGTGGGCTTCACAGGCAATAGTTATTTCTAAAGGTTTGGGGTAGGGGAAACTGCATTTTGCTATGTAGGCAGTACAAAACGTTGACCCTCTTAAATCAGGGATGGAAAAGGTTTAAAAACAATTATGCCTGTATTGAGTGTGTACAGCCTTTTCGCTTGTTTCTAAATCAGTACGGTGTGGCACTATTTTCATTGTATTTAGGTAATATTAAGCTACAGATTGTTACTGTATATTGGAAGATATACTTAATAACCTCCCATCCCCACCCCCATTCCGCCGCCTGGGATTTAGGGCCTGGCCCATGCTAGGCAAATATTTCACAGCTAAGCTATAGCCCCAGCCAGCTCCATTAGCCTCTTACCTTTTACTTTGAGATGGAGGTCGAACTAAGTTCCTAGATTAGCTATATTCCTAACTCTGTAACTCATGTAGGCATGGAACTTTAAATCCTCTTGCTTCAGCCTCTGGAGTAGCTGGAATGACAGGCCTGTGCTACCACCAGTGGACTGGCATAATCTCACCATTTTCTGTGAGACTTAAGTAGCCACAGATTTTAGGTATCTCTAGAGAAACCTCTAATGCCCTGTTCATCCAAGAAGACAATTGTAATTTTCTTAGCAATTAAAAATAGCTGGACTTGGTGGTCCACATCTTTAATCCTAGCACTTGGGGAGGCAAAGGCAGGCGAACATCCAGGCCAGCTGTGGCAATGAGTCCCTATCTCAAAAAGATGGGGGAAAAAAACCAACAACCAAACAAACCAAAAGAAACAGCATAAAAGTAGTACATGTATGTTAAAAAATTGTCAAAACCAATACAGAAAGGAGTATGATGGAAAACTTGCTCTGGATAGCTTTTTTTTTTTTTTTAATAGAAAAAAGGACTGATCCCCATTTTTCCCCATAAAGTATCTTATTTTCCTCCTTGGATCTATTGTATGCCAAATAGTGTTTTAACCCTCAGCAATTTCAGGTAGTTTGAGAATACTTTGTAGTGTTTACCTGTGTATAATCCCAGCTATGTAGGGATTTCCTTGACACTTTCAATAAAAAGTGATGTGTTGTACCATACAAAGGGCATGTCAACTGTGTGCTTCTGTAAGTCAAAATATCAGTGCCAAGTACACAATCATAGTGAGTGGAATAAGAGTAATTATACCAGTAATGGTTAAAGTGAAATTGGTTTCGAGCATGAACTTTTAGGGTATGTCTGCACTTTCAAGCATGAACTTTTAGGATGTGTCTGTATTTTGTCCTGCACATGTGACCTCTCTGAAGCAGAAGTTCACTTTGTAACAGACTGGATAGTTCATTTGATCAGATGACTCAGGTATTGCGAAGGTTCAAAATTCCTATCGGGTCTAGGTTTTCTTAGTGCACAAGACTTGCTAAGTAGCCTTATGCATATTTCAGTCATATGGCTAACTTGCACAGAGTGTTAGGCAAGCAGGAATGACAGTGACAAGAGGTTGGAGAGAGTTTCCGCTTGGCTTTATGGCCTGGGGCAAGTTAGCTTTCCTTTCTGGATCTTCGTTTCTTCATTCTTAAAGTTTGGGGGCATGTGAAGGAGTCTCAGGAGCAATTTTAATATTAAAGAATCCTTGTCTACTTTTTTCAGCCAGGAGTAAAACCAAGTGTTCTCATGATCGAATGAATCTCGGATTCTCTAGGGTAAGGCCTAGAGTGGAGTGTTGAGTGGGCCTTAATATAATGTTGGGAGGCTTTCATGATACTAAATTTACTCAAAGGGCTGCAATTTCTAAAAAAAACCACCCTAGTTTCTTTTTGTTAAAGTTAAGCATCTAGTTGAGCATGGCTCTGAGCTTGGTGTTCTAGCTATGTGAGAGGCTGAGGCTGGAGGAGTGCTTGAGGCTGGTAGTTTGAGGCAACATAGCTAGGCCCTATTTAAAAAAATGACTAAACATTAATGATACCAAGTGATAGTTTATGGTAATTATAAATGATAAATACAAGTAATTTATCTTATTGTGATTTTTAGAAATAGTCTAAAATCTTGTTTTGCTGTTACTGTTAGTGAGTTTCAGAAAAAAAATTTCTTTGCTGTGGATGTTAAGATTTGAATATAGGGGCTGGAGAGATGGCTTAGCGGTTAAGAACACTGGCTGTTCTTGCAGAAGACCCGGGTTTGAATCCCAGCACCCACATGGCAGCTAACTGTCCCTAACTCCAATCCTAGGGGATCCAGTAGCCTCTTCTGACCTTCCAGGTCATTGCATGACACGGGTACACTTACCTACATGCAGGCAATACATGCATACACATAAAAATAATAAAATATTTAAAAAAAGATTTGCATATAGGTGCTTTGTGGTGGTGGTGGTGGTTGTTTTTTTGTTTTTGTTTTGAGATAAGATCGCTTGTATCAGGCTGCCCTTGTAGCCCTGTGTAGCCAAAGGATGACCTTAAACTTTTGATTCTCCTGCCTCAACCTCCCAAGTGCAGGGATTACAGATATAGCACCGTGCCTAGGTTTATATAGTACTGGGAGTTGAACACAGGGCTTTGTGTATGTACCAACTGAGTTATACCCCCAGGTTTGAACTACTTTTTGAGAGTAAATACGAGGTTTGGTGGCTTACCAAAATCCACAAATACTGTAACAAGCTATTGAATTTGCTTGATATTAAACATGCTCCTGTTCTGATTATCCTTAAAATATAAATTTAAGGGGGAGGGGTGGCTCAGTGGGTTGGTAAGGCTCTTGTACAGTGTGAGGACCCAAGTTTGGATCTCCAGAATTCATGTAAAGCTCCATGTGGTGGAGATCGATATGAGGTGGAGGCAGGAGAATGAGATAGAGACAGCTAGCTTGTGGTTTGCAGGAGCAAAGAGACATGTCTCAAACAAGGTAGAAGGTGAGGACAAACACCAAAGGTGATTTTTGACCTCCACATGTGCACTGTGCTATTTATATGTCTGCACTTATATGAATGCACTCAAATATGCAGCATATATGTATGTTTCACATGATACGAGGTTTTTTTTTTTTTTTTTTTTTTGGACATGTACCATCTCAAGCAGAGAAATTCCTGGTGACTGTAATTGCTAATACTGAATAGACTAGATGAAGTGTAAAGAACTTCCATCAGCTCAGAAATCTACATGTGGCCTCAGTTCTTTGATATGAAACAATGTGCTGGTCAAATTAGTCTTGGATATAGCTTAGTGTTGAGCATCACTGAATCATTACTAGTCATTATGGAAATGCAAATTAAAACTACTTTGAGATACTACCTCACTCCAATCAGAATAACCATCAAGAAATCGGACAACAAATGTTGGAGAGGATTTGGAGTAAGATGAACTTTTATTCACTGCTTGTGAGAGTACAAATTAATATAGCCATTATGACACTGAGTTTGGAGGTTCCTCAAGAAAGTAATAGAATTATCATATGACTTATATAACTCTTGGGCGTTTACCCAAAGAGCTCTGTATTCTACCAAAGAGATATTTGCACACTCATGTTTATTGCTGCTATTTTTACAATAGCCAGAAAATGGAATAAGCTTAAATGTCCATCAACTGAAAAATGTATAATAAAAATGTGTAATATTCAGTACATGATTGAATATTATTCAGTTGTAAAGAAAAATGAATTCATAAAATTTATAGGAAAGTGGATGGGCCTGGAAAGTATATTAAGTGAGGTGATCAGACTCAGAAGCAAACACGTGTTCTCCCTTGAATGCAGATCCTAACTTCTAAAGTATACTGGTAAACAGATGTAAGTGTGGGTAAAGATGAAAAATTTAGAGAGGAGACAAGGAGAAGGTAATACTTGGTGATTACAAAGGATGCAGTGTTGGCAAAAGGACATGAGTCATGAAAGAGGATATAAAGCTAATTTTTTTTCTAGTTTCAACTCCATCATAGCCCCCCGCATAGATATGTAAATTCAACTTCCTAGGTTTTAAAGTAGCAAGAATAATTTTTGCATTCCAGAAGAATCCACCATATATTATTCCTTTGAGGCAGTGATTGTGAATTTGGGCTCTCTTTAATTCTGTTGACCATTAGTGCCATAAGAATTAGATGACAATGAATACATATGTTGCATTGACCCACTCAGAAATTTTTATTCTGGGGGTGGTTCTGTAACCTGAAATTTTCTTATTTTTTACTTCTGTTTAAACTGTATCAAATCATTCCATTCTAGAGTTGTTGAGCATGTAAATTGTATTGCTGTATATGTGAAGTAAAGTATGACTTTAAGAAAAAAAACAGTTTTGGGGATTGTATTAGTTACAATGTATGATAAAATACCATGACCAAAAGCAACTTGGAGAAATGAGTTTATTTTGGCTTCTAGTTCCAGAGGGAGAATCCACAATGGGAGGGGTGGCAGCAGGTGGCAGAGCAGGAAGCTGGTGGATCACAATTCAGCCACATATGCAAAGAAGAAAGAGTAGAATGAGGCTATACATTTCCCAAAGCCTATCTACAAAGACAGCTCCAGCAAGGCTACACCACCTAAAAGGTTTCATAACCTCCTCAAATGACCTCATCCGCTGAGGACCAAGTCGTCAAATACATGAGCCTGTGGGGGACATTTCTCATTTAAACCACTTCAGGGATGTGACTTAGTGGTAGACTGCTTGTCCAGCATGTTACAAGGCCCTGGATTCAATCCTTAGCATTACAAAAATAAGTAAATAAGGCTTAAAGAATTGAGGGGGGACTGTTGAGAGTGAGACAGCTTTGATCCAAAGTCAACATCATAGGTGATTTTGCTGTTTATGAAGCCTTTAACTTCATAGTAGTCTGCTTTGCACTTATCCCCCATAAACTATATATAGTATGGACACACATGCTAAAAAAAAAACCCCGTAGGGGATCAAAATGTGTATTTTAAAATGTCTTAAAATGGGCTGGAGAGATGGCTCAGCGATTAGGAGCACTAATCTTGCAAAGGTCCTGGGTTCAGTTCCCAGCACCTACACATCAGCTAACAACCATTCCTAACTCCAGTTCCAGCGGGATCCGACACACTCTTCTGGCCTCCATGGGAACTGCATGAACGTGATGCACTTATATGTAGGTAAAACACTCATACACAAAAATAAAAATAAAAAAATGAAAAAGTCTTTAATAATGTAATCTCAAGTTGAGCATGGTGGTGCACAGCTGTTATACCAGCACTTAGGAGGTGGAGGCAGGAGGACCAGGAGTTAAAGGTTGTCCACAGCTGCATAGTAGTTAGTTGAAAGCTAGCCTGTGCTGCATAAGACCTTGTCTTGAAGTAAATTAATTATAAAATAAATTCACAATATAGCCCTAATTCTTCATGATAATAATATTTGCATTCTGAGGATTGACTGCTGTCTACTATCTTCACGTTCTCCATTTTTTTCTTTTTTGGAGCAGTACTAGTGGTTGAACATAGAACCTCATGCGTGCTATGCCAGTATTCTACCATGAGCTATACTCCCAGCCCAGAGTTCTCCATTTTCAAACGGTAATTTAATTTTTGTTGTTTTAGACAAGGTCTTATGTAACCTGGGCTGGCCTCAAACTTGCTGTGTAGCCAAGGATGAACTTCTCATCCTCCTGCCTCCATGTCTGGAATGTTAGGATTAGATGTTACCACCACACCTGGTTTATGTGGTGCAGGGCTTTGTGCATGCTAGGCAAGCACTCTACCAACCAAACTACATCTCCAGCTCCTCAAAAGAAAATTTCAAAATCTCATAAAAGAAATCTGTCTATAAGAGAAAGGAGTAAAGATATCTTATTTAATAAATTATTATTATTATTATTGCCCTGCCAGGGGTCAAACCCAGGGCCTTATGCATGCTAGGCAAGTGCCGCTATACCGATGAGGGAAATACATCCTCAGCCCAAGTGTGATGATCTTTTAGCAGTGCTTCCTCTGACCTTTCCCCACATTTGTTGTAGTTCTTCCCTTTATTTTTGGTTAAATTCAGAGGTTTGCTCATGCCTGCATTTTTCCAAACTATGAATCTGTTGTTTATGGTCATGGTTCATTTAAACCTTCTACTTTGCTCGTAATAAGGCCTCCTTAGCGTGGCATCCAGCACACTTCATCTTGGGCCTCTGGCCTGGGCTCTCATCCTTTCCTCACCCTTGTGTAGGCACTTCATTAAACTGTGAGGAGCTCTTGAGTCCTTGACATCTCCTGAGCCTCTCTTTCTCCACTGGAGCTTCTGGCTTCATCTGGTCATTAGCTTAAAAATTCAGTTATTACCTTGCCTGGAAGGATTCTAGGCTCCTGCTTGTTAAACTGTGGACCATCAGGGTTTGGAAAAATTTGGCAATGGTAAATATTTTCTAAGTGCACTTAATTAGTTTTCTAAAAACTAATTTACAAGCAAGCGTGTAATGAATCCGAGATGTTTCTAGCAGTACTTGACCATGTTACATTTTCTTACAGCCTTTGTTTTAAACACACAGAGTACTTTGCACTGTGCATGCCTTTATGCCATGCAGTGCCAGTGAACAGTGACTGAAACACCTCGGCTCAAACATGAGTCTGTTGTATGTTATGATCTGCAGTGCTTTTGCTGTTCATGCAGTCTCCTGCTTTTATAGAAACATGGCTTAATTATAGAATACAATGTCTTTTAATACTTTCCTACAGTCATTCCTCAGCGCCTATCAATTAGTGTCTTTGGATTGTATTATGTTGGAATGTTTGATTTAAAAAATTTGAGTTGCTGACTTGAGTTTCCTTAAAAAAATAAAAAAAGGTTGAGTGGGAGGGAGAGGATCTAGCTCAATCAGTAAAGTACATGGGACCTGAGTGCCATCCCTAGAACCCATGTAAAACACCAGTGGTGACAAGTACTTGTAATCCCAGTACTGGGGAAGTAAAAATAAGCAGATCCTTGGGGCCAGCCAGACCAGCCTACTGTACCTAGCATGCTTTAAGCCAGCCAGAGACCCTATCTTAAAAAGCAAGGGTGGGCAGTGCCTGAGGAAGACATGTGAGGTTGACTGCTAGCCTTCACATATACCGTGCCCCACACAAATGCACACATATATGCATACACAGACACAGACACACACAAATTGTTAAATGGAGCTTGGGAATGTAGATCAGTTGGTAGAGTACTAGCCTAACATACATGAAGCCCTGGGTTTGATCTCCAGCACTGCATAAACTGGCTGCTTATACCTATAATCCCAGCACTTGGGAAGTGGAGGCAGAGGATCAAAAGTTCAGGGTCATCTATGCCACATAGTCAGTTTGAGGTCAACCTGAGATGAGACCCTGTCTCAAAAAAGAAGAAATAGGAGGCTGGAGAGATGTCTCAGTGGTTAAGAGCACTGACTGCTCTTGCAGAGGACCCAGATTCGATTCCCAGCACCCACATGGCGGCTGCGAACCGTCTTTAACTCCAGTTCCAGGGGAATCTGAAGCCCTCTTCTGACCTCTGCAGCATTGCACGATATGGGTGCACTCCCATACATGCAGGCAATACACTCATGCACATAAAATAAAAATGAAATTAAAAAAAAAGAATAAATAGGACTGGTGAGGTGGATAAAGGTGCTTGCTGCCAACCCTGACAGCTTGAGTTCGACCCTTGGTAACCTTATGGTGGAAGGAAAGAACCGACTCTTTACAAGTTGTCAGACTTCCACATGTACATGTGATATATTTAAGCGCTCCCCCCATATATACATATACATATATATGAATAAAGTTAATGAATTTCGACTCTGGTTTAAGACAGAACTTCTAATAATTACTGAAATGGCCCTTAACATACCTCTGTATGTTGTGTGATGTATGAGAAGCTGTGTTTGCAGCATCAATGTTTATAAAATAAAAAACAACAGTTAACTCTGAAAAATGTTGAAGATGTCTTATGTCCTGTAGTATTAAATATTCAGTCAAGGTGTAATTCTTTATCTGAAAACAAGAACACCCATCTCATTAGTATGCAGACTTGCTTCAGTCTTTAATAGTAAAATCATATGTATACCTAGGCCCCTGAGATGGCTTAGTGGGTAAAGGCTCTTGCCTCCAAGCCTGATGACCTAAATTCAATCCCTAGGACCCACATGGTAGAAGGAGAGAAGCAACAGAAACTGCCTTCCTCAAGTGGTCCTCTGACTTTCACGCTTGCTCTGTGGTATGTATATACAACTGAATGTAAGTTAAAAAGTTATGTGTGCCAAAGACTTGTTTGAAAATAAATTTCTTTATTGTTTATCAGTAAATATTTCATTTATATGCCCATTTTATATACTTGTATACACGGGGTCACTGAATTTCTTGGGTGAAAAGCTGTTGTAAATGGAACAATTTGAAGAAGCCTGGCTCTAGGTTCCTGGAGAACTGTCTAGCATTCTGTACATCTAGGATCTCACACACTGTATTTTACTACTACCTACACTGGATAGTAACAGCATGCAGTGCATAGACTGTTCAGCAATGGACAGGTCTTGAATCTGTTTGGGAGGTTGTCACAGAGGAAGTGGAGCATCTGGTTCATGCCTTAGAGCAGCTTTCACTCACACTTGCCTGCCAGGAGGTCTCACTTAGTAGCACATGTCAATTTTCAAAGTCCATTTAATTGCCTAATTCAAATCTTGTTTCCTGAAGGAAGAGATTTAATAAACTAAGTTGGCATCGTTGCTCTCAGCTCCTGATGGAGCATGTGTTTGGTTTAGGTTGCTTTCCTTTTTCTTTCTGTGTACCTTCTGTTATTGTTCCCCTCCCCTTTTTAAAGTTTTCTGTGTTTGGACAGTAGGGCTTAAGAGGTTAAGATAACTACATTTCAAATTCATTTATTGTGTATAGCCAAGGAAAACAGAAAAAGAGGTGGTTACCGCGATTCACACGTTAGTCTCAGCACTTAGGAGACTGAGGGAGAAATGTTGAGAGTTCTAGGTGAGCTGGGGCTACATAGTAAGACCTCTCCCCCCCAACAAACAAAACAAAACAAAAATCAAGAAGATAAATTCACTTTTTAAGGCAAATTTAATCAAATCTTACCTGTGCAGGTCTAAGGCTTGCTTACCTAGAGTCTCTATACTGGGACCCAGCTTGACCAAGCTTGATTGGGATGAAAACAATGAACTGAAGTAAACATCAGAATATCATTTTCATAAACAAAATATTTGAGACAAATTTTGCTGCCCAGACAGGACTTCAATTTATAATCCTCCTGTCCCAGTCTCTTGAGTTGAGAATATAGGCACATGCCACTTTGCACTGCTATTTTTCAAAATGAACTTTTGGGAATTTCAGTTACTTTCTTTGTTGTAAAATTAAAAACAGAACCAAAGACTGAGAAGAGGTAGCTCCTTGATAAGGCATATATGAGGCCTTAGGTTTAATTCCCAGTATTGGGGTTGGGGAGCAATCTGCAAGTTTGTGTTCAAGGAATGACTGAATGTCTAGCATAGCATATAAATGTCAGCTAAGATACATTTAGCCACCCTGGCTTCTTAATGATTGCCTCTTTTTCCTTTGCTTCTGGTGATGCTTCCTCTTCCACATATGTGCTTAGAAGTTGGGTTCCCAAATGTCACTTTTATTTATTTATTTATTATTTATTTATTTATTGTGTGTACTTCTCAGGTCATAAGACCTGTGTGGAAATACCTCTACCCACTGAACCATCTTACTTGCTCCCCCAAACTTATATTTTAAAGCTAATTTATTCACAAATGTTGTAAAATATGTTAATAGTACCATGGAATTTAGAGAACATCTATATCAGCATATTGGAAAGGTGTACATTTCGTGTATATATTTCATTAAGTGTGTTTTTATCACAAATCTTCAGATACAAGCACAGCTATTTTCCTTATTTTGTAAATGAGGAAACAAAGTTTAAGAGCTAACACATGCTCAAGCTTGGATTTAAGCCGAGGTTCCTAACAATCTGATGTTCTTTTCACTGTAGTACACTGCCTGTCTAGCTAGAAGGTGTTCATCATATGGTTCAAGGAACCATAGTGCTATTTACCCTGGAGAGCATATGGCTTGGGTCCTTTTATGAATTTGAAGGTTTTGAATAAAGAATAGGTTTGTTTGGCTGTTTTGGAAGGTACTGTGCCAAATGATAGAGTTGCACTTGACTCCCTACCTGGTAATTGAAAGGTAACTCTGAGTTACCGGTAACCTAGTAGCAAAAGCTATGGGGTGTAGTAGGGTGCGTAGCAGATTAAACTTAATTTTGCCCTGTCTTAATGTGGATTCACCTCTTCCTTTGCTTCCCTCCTTTACACTCTTGTCTGACCTGATCTCTTAACTATCTTTGTGTCATATTTTTACTATATTAAATCATCTTGATGTTTGATGATACTTATGTTTAATTGGATCATTTTTCTCTTATTTGGAATGTCCTTAGTCCTTTACGTTTTTTAAAAACAAGGCAGCAAAGTACATGTGAGTGTGAGTTTTACATTTTTTCCCAATATTAACTATTCCTATTCAGGATTTTTCAAAAAGCTGGAAATAAAAATTGAAGAAGTGGTTACTACGAATGTAGCTCAGTGGATGGAGCACATACTTAGCACGTTCATGGTCTTGGATTCACACCCCCCTCCCCCAACTTTGAAATGTTTATACTGATAGGTGATTTTCTGCTAAAGCATATTAGCAGAGTATCTTTTTTATTTAAGGTTTATTATCAGCATTTTCATTCCTAGCAAATGTGCTTGTATAGAAAAGATACATAGATGCTGCATTTGCCTGGCCAAAAAAGCTGTGGATTAGAAAAAGGGAGAGGGAGGTCAGTGGAAAATTAGACATTGCCGTCAGAGAGTGAATCTAAGAACGGACTGTTAGCATTGCCATTCAGAGAACATATTTACAGGTGAAATTTCAGAATGATGTGGTCAAGAAGAGAAAGATCTGTTCTCTTTCAAACAGCCATTGAATTTTGCATCATAGTAATTGTTTTTTGTCTTTTGCCCACATGCTTTTTAAAAAATTATATTATTTTTATGTGTATGATTGTATTATTGCCTGCATGTATGTAAGTGCACCCCTGTCATGTAGTATCTGCAGAGGTCAGAAGAGGGCATCAGATTCCCCTGGAATTGGAGTTATGGATGGTTGTTTGCCACTATGTGGATGCTGGGAATCGAACCCCAGTCCTCTGCAAGAACAGCCAGTGCTCTTAACTGCTAAGCCATCTCTCTAGCCCCGCCCACATGCTTTAAAAAATATTAATTTCTAGAAGACTGGAGGATATATAACATATATAAAATATATGTAATATATCTTTATTATTATTATTATTATTATTATTATTTTGGTCTTTTGAGACAGTCTCTCCCTGTAGCCACAGATGGCCTGGAACTCACTAAGGAGACCAGGGTAGTCTTGATCTGACAGAGATTCATCTACCTCTGGCTCCCAAGTGCTGGGATTAAAGGTGTGCACCATCACAACCAGTACTTTTTTTTTGTTTTTGGTACCTTTTTAAAAATTACACACAGCAAGCTAATTTCATAGAATGAACTGAGAAATACTCCTTTTCAGTTTTCTTGAAGAATATTATGGTTTGAATGTGTTCCCCAAGAAGTCTGCCTTAGAAACTCAATCCTCTGTAGGACCGTGTTGGAGGCCAGCTCCTGGGCAGTGTCTGAGTCATGAGGGATTCATTCTAACAGGTGGACTAGATGACAGTTACAGAAGGGCTTGAGGCTGTGAGTTCTGTTCTTGCTTTGTCCTTGCCTGGCCTCTCACCCCCTCACATCTCCATCTCTAGAACCATGTGCCAAATATGTTCCTGTTAACATATTACCCAGTCTGAGGTTATCTGTTGTAGCAGCACAGAACACACCAAAAATAGAAAAACTTGAACTGTTGCTATTATAAATACCTGAAAACGTGTAAACAGTTTTGGAATTGGGTCGGGCTAGAAGAATTTGGAGGAGCAATCTAGAAGAAAATGTACATTTCTGTGAATGGAACGTCATGGGCACAAGGTGACAAGAGTTACATGAGAACCCAGGTCTTAGGGATTACTTAACGTGGTTGTGATCACAGTAGTGACAGTTAAGGCCATTCTAATGACGTCTCAGAAGGAACTAAGGAATAAGGCATTGGAAACACGAGTAAAGGCCTCTGTATTTAGTTACCCAGCTACAAAGACCTTGGAGTTGTGTCTGTGTTATCATCCTTTTTTGGAATGCAGGAGGTAAGAGTGATGAACTAAGGTATCCAGTAGAAGAAACAGTGAAACAGCAGGGTGGTCAAGGTGCAGGATGACCTTTTGGGGAGTTGGCTTACAGTAAAATGAAAGTAGAAGTGACAGAGATGAAGTTAATAGTTAGAAGGGAAGGAGAAGGCAAAGGTTTAGAAAGCTTTGAGCCTAGCCATTTAAAGAAAATAGAGTGGGATGTGGTGGTGCATGTTTATAATCCCCCAGCTCTTGGGATTGATGAACCTGGGCTATATAGTGCTACCCTGTCTCAAACCAAAGTAAGCCTGATGTGGCTCACATGTGGCACTTAAGGAAGCTGAGGCAGGAAGATTGCTGTGAGTTGAGGCCAGTTTGTGCAGTAGAGTGAAATCCTATCTCAGAAAACCAACAGTAATAAAAAATTTTTTTTAATTTTTAATTTTTTTGGTCTTTTTGAGACAAGGTTTCCCTGTAGCTGTGTAGCTGGCTTGGATCCAGTAATGGAGACCAGGCTGGCCTTGAACTCACGGAGATCCGCTTGCCTCTGTCTCCCGAGTGCTGCCCAGCTTAAAAAAAAAAAATTAGTGTATTAGAGACTACTAAGGGTGTGACTATGACCTTTTGCTAAAAAGAGTACTATAGATAGAAGAAACCAGGTTGTGTTTGTGAAGACACAGGAGAAGGACCCTGAAGACATCTCAGAGACTTTGAGGCAAAGTCCTTGAGGGCAGTGTGTTCCAGAGAAGTGCCTGTGGGGCCTCAGCAGTTGTCCTGTGCTGCCTTTGGACTTGTCCTTCAATGCAGTGTCCCTTGGCTGTCCCAACTGTGACTCAAGCAGGCCTGGGTGAACTCAGGCTGACACTCTTGGGGGTGGAATCAATAAGCTTGGTGCAAACTGCATTTGATCAGCAGAGTGCACAGGCTGTGGGGTCGTAGCAACCTCCCTTTAGATTTAAAGGAGTAGTGGACTTCCTAGGGGGCCTAGGCAGAACCTTGCTGCAGGGTTGGAGCTGCCACAAAGCCTTCCACTAGGGCACTTTCCAGTGCACTGTGGGATTAAGGATGCTGTGGAGACTCCAGCACTATAATAGCACTATCAGGGCGAAACTCTACCCTATGAGAGTAGCAGGCACAGGCCCCATCCAGCCTGGGGATTTGTGGTACGGCCAGTGCCAAGCAAAGCCTTAGGGGTGGTATGGTGGTGGGAAGTGTTGGCTGTCCAGTTTCTGCCCATGTGTGTCTAGAAGTTGGGTTGTGGAATCGAGGACTTTTCTGGAGCTGTATGCTTTTTTACATCAGTTTGATGTCCACTTTTGAACTTTCCTGGAGCAGCTGCTTCACTTTCCTCACCTGGTTCTCCCTTTTGGAATGAATGAGCGTGTCCAGTCCATGCCTGCCCTACCATTGCACTTACCTTTTTCTTTTCCCTTTTTGAGATGAGGTCTCGATATGTTGGCTGTTTAGCCCCTGCTGGCCTCAAAGTAATTCTTTTCCTGCCTCAGCCTCCCTTGGGATGGGATTGCAGGTCTGTGTCACAGTGCCCAGTTCAGTGAAGTTTTTCCTTCTTATTTTAATTGGCTGTATTTTTCATTTTAGAATTAGGCAATAGAATTTTCCAAAATGGAGGAAGTGTTCCTAGATGGGGAAAATTTTAATAAATTCAGTTTCTTTCATAAATACTGGACTATTCAGGCTACCTATTTCCCCCCTGAGCTCATCTATTTAGTGAGCTTTTATATTCTGTGTTTCAAGGGATTTGTTCATTTCCTTTAAGATTTTGCATTTTTGACATAAATCTTCAGTGTTGTATTCTTTGGATTTATTTTGCTTTGAGTTTCATTGCTTTTTCTTTTTAATTTTTAAATTAAATTTATTATTGTGTGTGTAGGCATATGGTGCCACAGTACAGGTGTGGAAGCCAGAGGACAACTTGTGGGAGTCGGTTCTTTTTTTCTACCATGTGGGTCCTGGGGATTGAACTCAAGTTATCAGTCTTAGTGGCAAGTACCCTTACACACTGAGCCATCTCACTCGTCCCTTTTCTTTTTCTTATTTCTTGAAGTAGCTGAGGAATTGCTTTGAGACTTTTCCTCTGGTGTGTTGTGTTGAAACTTCCCCTCAAGATTTGCTTTAGTACTCCCAAAAATTTTGATGTCATGTTTTAATTTTCATTCAGTTCAAAATACATTTTAACTCCCCCACCATACCCCCCCCCCTTTTTTTTTCTCTTTATATGGAGATCTTGTGCTGCCAAGACTGGGCTCAAGCCATCTTCCCGCAGCTTTCAGAGCTACTGGGACTACAGGTACCCACCAGCTGCTCCTGGTTCATTCCCCACTTTGACTCTGAGATTGTTTGGAAGTATATTAGCTTTCAAGTATTTGAGAACTTTTTATAGGGCTTTCTGTCATTTTGTAATTACATTAAAGACTCTTAAAACACAGCCAGAGTACCATTATCCCATTTTTAAAAAGCAAGCTTAAAAAATAAGGGCAATTTAGCCGGGTATGGTGGTGCACACCTTTAATCCTAGCAGGCAGAGGCAGGCGGATCTCTGAGTTCAAGGCCAGCCTGGTCTATATAGTGAGTTCCAGGACAGCTGGGGCTACAGGGAGACCCTGTCTCAAAAAGACCAAAAAAAAAAAAAAAAGGCAATTTGAAAGACTGCAGAAAAGGTCAGAAAGATGTCTGTGTTAACCGGAGAATTGTGATCCAAGGCCAGTGGAGTGAGTCAAGCAGGGTGGATTGAGTGGATGAGAGGAGAAAGGGACAGACACCAGGACAGCTAAAGAAAAGTAAATACAAGTTAGAGATGACCGTGGGGGTGAGGAGGAGGAGGTAGTATGTCTTTAGGATGGAGTGACAAGGATTTTAGTTCTCCAAAAGAATTCCTGAAGTCTCTCTGAGTAGGTGATTGGAAGGGAGAGCTATGTGTATCTCTAATACAATAAGGAGATAGAAGGAAATTAGAAGTAAGCTTAGAAGCAAGGAATTTGCCCTGGTTGTCATGGTTGGGGCGGGTGCAGTGTGGAGTTAAGGTTCGTCACATTACTATGTGCAGAGTTTTTACTTGTTAACACATGTTGTTTGATGTGGTTCTTGTGGCATTCTATGCAGTTTCTTTTTTTCTCTTCCATTCTCTGACAGGGCTTCCCTATATAGTTCAGACTGGCCTTGAACTTTTGATCTTCCTGCCTTGGCCTCCCAAGTGCTAAGATTTACAGGCCTGCGCCACCTTTTTAAACTTGGTCGTATTTCAAGTTCTTAAATCCTTGTTAAGATGTGAATAATTTTAGACTGAGTTATAGGATGTCTTATGACAGTTCACAAACTGTATTGGAGTGACTAACTGGCCTAAGAGTTAGGATTTGATTCTGACTTCAAATATATTTCAAGAGTGATTCAGGCTTTTCAAATCATAGCTTTGATTTGTGTTTCAAGTGTTTGATTGTAGTGCCATATAGTCACTAAGTGATTTCTTTAGGGCACATTCCCTATTTGCCTCCTGTATAGGGCCTGTGCATTCTAGGAGAGTCCTGTAGGGATGTCTACACATAACTGATTTATAGTTTTAGAGTCACCATCTGGGATTCCCCCAATCCCCCAAGCACCCTAAGCTCAGTACATTAAACCAGCCACTTTGTGCTGGTCACTCTGCCTCATTTACACAGTAACTTCCATTTGATAGAGTATTTCACCAGCCTCACTGCCCTTCATCTTTCAAAGCCCATCAAAGGACAAGTCCTCCTCCCCTACATCCCATTCCATGCCACCCAACACACTTACATGAAGTACAACTGAAAGGACCTATGTTCCCCAAACTTATAGTCATACCTCTTCCCCCTCATCATGTAGCTCCAACACTGAACTCCTAGCACTTACCAACAGACCCTCAGGTGGCAGTTACATGTACCACTCTGCCTGGGTTGGTTTTATTACAGATATATAAATTAAAGCTCTTTTTTTCTTTATTATTTTATTTTATGTATATGAGTGTATTGTATACATGTATGTAAGTGTACCCTTATTGTGCAATACTCTCAGAGGTCAGAAGAGGGTGTTGAGTCCACTGGAACTGGAGTTAGGATGGTTGTTAGCCACCATGTGAGTGTTGGGGATTGAGCCCAGGTCCTCTGCAAGAGCAGCCAGTGCTCTTAACCACTGAGCCATCTCTCCAGCTCCAAATTTATGTTCTTAATTCAAGGTAGTGGGAGTTAATTTCAGGAATATAGTATTGTATAAGTTTGTAACTGCCTGCCAAAAATCATGAGTGTAAAGCCATGACTTGAGGGTCCTGAGTAAGGCTCTTTTTTTTTGTAAATAGTAAAACGTTGGCAGAGTAGGGAATGGCCAAATGAAATTTCTTGCATTTTAGCAGTTTGAACTTTGGGAACCAAATTGTTTTGAACTAAATCTGCAAAAATAATTTGTGCACTGTAACCAGAAATTCTTCAGGCTGTCTCTTTCCACCCTTGTCACTTGTCTGGAATGTGAAGTATTATCAGTATTTTAACAGTTTTTCTAGCAACTTGCATTAAAAACAGACCTCCAGAAATGGATCTGAGAGGTCTTGATGTAAGTTATTATTATTATTTTTTTTTCAAATTCTGTTGCTCTTTTAAAAACAGTAGAGGGGGAATAGTAAGTGGTTGTAGGTTTGAAAAATCCAAGAGCTTCTAGTTGTTCTGAAGTATTTCCTTGTGGTAAATCTTAGAGAACAGAGAGAAACATGTCTGCATATGTGGGCTTTCCTGTGCTAAAACAATGCAATAGAGTTGTATTTAGTGGCCCTATAGTAACTCATTTTTTCTAGCATCTTATTAGTTGCTGTGGCTTGCTGGCAAAAGCTGACTTCAGGCAGACTTTGCTTCCTTCCTAACCATGGTTTCTGTCTCCTTTTCAGCCCAGAAAGTGATTGTGCGACTTTAGTGTGCTAGTGCTTGTGCAGCATAGGTCTTCCTCATTGGTGGTCTCCGGCATTTGCTTATTTATTTATGTATTTGCCCTCATATTTAAACATATCAGCAGAATGTCTTGCTGGCGGTGACCCCTTCACAAAGCAATTTTACAAGTTCTTTAGCTTTTCTTTCCCTCTCAGCTTTGTTCCCACTCTGCTGCAGTCCGACTTGGACTATAAGTCTCCCTCATTAGAGCTGCCTTGGTCCTGCTTACTGTCCCCCCTGACACAGACTAAAGGGGCCATTGGGGTTTGCCTGCTGAGTACAGCCTTTCTCCTGTGCATTCACTTCCAGATTCCCTTCATTCTACAGTCAAACAGAAAGGAGGGAGGTGTGAGGGGAAGGAATGAAACTGAGAGGTCTGCCTTTTCCTCCTGTGTCATGAGCATTTCCCATGGAGAGTATTCCTAGTGTAGGGAGGGGTGGGGGGCACAGTCTTCTTACCTGGGCAGTAGAGGCAAAGATAGGCTCATTTTGAAGACCATCATTCCTCATTAAGTCATAATTTGCCTAATTTATAATTACTGAATTAAACACATGCATGTTAGTAATAATCACCCCAATTTTAGATATAGAATACAATCTGTTCTTAAAAATATGAAAATATTGTTAAAATAAAAATAAGCATTTTAAAACTGAAGCTTCAGTAAGCTTTGAAGTTTTAATAGCAGTTGTAGGCTTTGGCCTGGGATTTGGGCTAAGCAGAGAATCCCGCACCTGCAGGCGGCGCACCCCTGTGGCCTCTCACCCCTGTGGCCTCTCACCTCTGCGGCCCTCCTTTCTGTTTCAGGCACTTTGAATACATACCAATCACACATATGCAGATTTTTTTCTTAATTTGAACTTTTCATTTTCATGAGAGTTTCATAGATAAATACAGTATTTATATTACTTCCACCCCTCATTCTCCTCCCTCCAAGACCTCTTCTTCTTCATTATTGTCACACACATACTCACACACAGAACCTTCTGAGTCCACTTAATGTTGCTCATATGTACATGTGTTTAGCGCTGACCACCTGGGATTGGATAACCTATGAGGGAGCTCATCCTGGAGAACACTGATTCTCTTTCTCTCAGCAGCCATTGCTTGCTTGGAGCTCTTCATCTCTGGTGGGACCTTGTAACATTTCCCCCATCCGCTTTGACATGTCAGCTGGTGGTGTCATTGTGTCAGTCTTAAGGAACCGTGTGTAGTGCCAAAGCTTGACTTTCCCCCTGAGGAGTTCTTGACTTTTGTAATTGAATCATACTCCAAGTCTGCCTTTAAAATGTGTACTTTTATTGAATTTTTGTGATCTTTTTTTTTTTTTTCATGCAATATAGTTTGATGGTATTTAGAGTCTTTCCCCATCCTTACCTTTATTGCCTCGGGCCCTATTTAATGTACTCTATTGTATATATTTAAGTTACAAGTTTAAATATATATAAAATAAGGACTATGGAGTCTTAATTTGTATCTCCAAATGTCCTTCAGTCCATCCACTGGAGCCTGGTTAACCTACCAAGAGTCCCATGCTCGAAAGAGATGGACTCTCCCCCTCCTAGTAACCATCTGTTGATACAATTTCCTTAGGTGGGGTTGGAACTTCTTACCCACTTGCTCATATCTATGCTGGGATTTTTCTGATTTGAGCTTACATGGGATTTGTGCATGCTGTCATCATTGCTGTGAGTTGGTATGAGTAACTGACCAACTCTCTGAAAACCTCTTGTTTCCTTGTGGTTATCCACTACTTCTGGCTCAATCTTTACACCCTCCACTTAAAAAAAAATTTTTTTATTATTTCTATTTTATGTATATGAGTGTATTGCTTGCATGTAGGTAAGTGAATCCATGTCCTGCAATGCCCACAGAGGACAGAAGAGGCCATTGGATCCCCTGGACCTGGAGTTACAGACAGTTGTTAGCTGCCATATGGGTGCTGGGATTTGAACCCAGGTCTTCTGCAAGAACAACCAGTGTTCTTAACCACTGAGCCATCTCTCCAGCCCCCACTCTCCCCTTTTGCAATGATCCCTGAACCTTGGGAGGTAGAAGTCTGATAAAGGTATACTATTCAGGGATAAGCACTCTGTAGCCTCTTCTTCTCTGCACCTTGACCAGTTGGGAGTTTCTGTGTTAATCACTGTCTGTTACATAAGGAAACTTCTCTGGTGAGATTTGTGGGATGCATTAATCTATGGCTATAACAGTAAGTCTTTAAGAGTCAGTTTAATATGATAACCTATTTAGTAGAAAACTAGTATTAGATTCTCCCCTATGTCCTGTGACTTGTCTAGCCTCAGCTTATTAAGCCTGCTATCAATGTCAGGTATGGGCTCTATGCTAGGAAGTGGACCTTTGATCCAATTAAAGAGTGGTTGGTTACTCTTATAATATTTGTGCCACTGCTGCGCATTGGATCTTGCATTTTTTTGTTTGTTTGTTTGTTTGTTTGTTTGTTTGTTTGTTTTTTGGTCCTTTTTTTGAGACAGGGTCTCCCTGCAGCCCTAGCTGTCCTGGAAATCACTATGTAGACCAGGCTGGCCTTGAACTTGCAGAGATCTGCCTGCCTCTGCCTCCCAAGTGCTGGGACTACAGGCGTGCACCACCATGCCCAGCCTTGGACCTTGCATTTTGTAATACCAGCCTATCAGGAAAGATGTTCATATTGGTACAAATAGTGGCATGACTGTTATGGGAGTAATCATTCACTTTCTGATTGAATTTCAAGCCTACTTCACAAGAGAGAATTTATGCCTGGTATTGTAAATCTGATTAAAAGTTCTTGACTAGCAAGGTCATAAGCCCTAGAAGGGAACCTAATACTGTTGTTTTGCTAAGTGGGCATGCTGTCAAACTGTCTTATAAGTATTTATGTTTGTACGCACAGATCAGTGCTGCTCTCAGCCTTGGTCATAGAAGCTTCTTTTTGCAGTAGGCAGCTGTTAATACAGACTCTTAATTGGTCAGTGTTGAGAATAAGTGACTGTTGAGTGATCAGTATTAAGAGTCCTTTCCAAGACCTAGGAAACGTTGAAGAGGAGTGGAAAGAATGTAAGAGCTGGAGGTGGGGAGGAAAGCTGTAAAATACTATCTTCTAGCCATGATATGCACTCATGTGCTCACAGTAGCTATGGTTACTTACACAAGACCTACAAAAGATCAAGCCAGTCAACATTTTAGCATGAATGGTGGAGGAACCCATGAAACTCCACCCCGACTGAATAGCTGTTGGTAATTGGTGGCTGCTCGGGGAGGGGGAGTCATTTTTCTTTAGGCATGTGGCTCCTGGTAGGTTGCTGGTGCTCTAGTGGATGGTTTCACACCCATGAGCTTGCAGGCATCACTCACTGGGTTATAAAAAGTTTTGAAAACAGGACATGAAAGTGGGAGGGGGAAGTGTTGTAGCTGAATGTGTGATGGAATTCATAAGGTTAAATACCTGTGTGTGTGGAAGCATTCAGTATAGAATCAGTCTATTGTATTATTATTAACCTAGAACATTTTTTACTGCTTTTCACAATTTTTTTGATTTTGGTAGGCACATGATTTTATCAGATTGACTCTTGGTTTTAATTATCTGACACTGACTCACTTTCCTCTGGCTCCTTCCATGAGCCTTAAGAGTTTTCCCTTGACTGTGATCTTCTTTAGTGTTTAAATCTCTTTCTTTACAATTGTAATTAACCTTACATTTTAAAATACAGTTTATTAAATTAGAAATGCATTTACATTGTTTGGCTCAAGACCGTTTGTAAACAAGGCTCATAGAGTTAGGGTGAATTGCTCAAGGCCATTTACATGGTGTCAGACCTGGGGCAGTAATCCAGATCCTTGATGATCGTTCCTGTGGACTCTTATTATGTATTTTCAGCATTTCCTCATTTGTAATTTTCATTGGGAAAGAACTAAAAGTTAGTGTTTGTTGACATGTACATGCTTTGATATGTAATCTAATGTAATTATGTAATTATTATTACATAATAAGTAAAACAACCTTTAGTCATTACTTGCAAAGCATTTCTCTTTCAAAGTATCTTTTGAGTGGCTGCCTTTATTAGTATTTATTCATTTATTTTTGAGACAGAATCTCTTGTAGCTCAGGCTGGCCTCGAACCTGCCTCTACTCCCAAGCGCTGGGATTACAGATACCCGTTTACCATTCCTGGCTGCCTTTATTTTAATAAGACTTAGTCATAGTCAGGGTTTGCAGCATGTTCTTCTATGAATTATGGTGGCTTACCTTGATCTGGTCTTTGCAGCAGACTGCTACCCTGCTAAACATGTTGGATTTATTATTTCATTTAATCCTCTCAGCATCCTTATAAGGTGTATACTATTACCAGCTCTATTCTATATATGAGGTAACTGTGAGTTCAGAGTTAAGCAGCTTGCCCCTGGATATGGATTTGATTCCAAGTGGTTACTAATTTTTTTAAGTCAGCATGAAAGATCTTAAGATAGCAGTTAAATGTAATGGTTTTTGTTGTTTTTGTGTTTTGTCTTTTTGTTTTTGAAATAGGGTTTCCCTGTAGCCTCAACTGGCCTGAAACTCACTTTGTAGATCTTTCCAGTCTGACCTTGATCTCACAGCGATCCTCCTGCTTCTGCCTCCAGAGTGCTGGCATTGAAGGTGTGTGCCACCATGCCTGGCAAAAATAAGATCTTTAAGTATCAATTACTTCTATTGCAGGGGCAAGAAATATTTTAATGGACGTAAGAGTTTAAAGGAAATAATAGTGACAACAGTCAAAATCCTGGTGTGATTTAGAAAGTGGAGTCTGGATGTTTCTGTAGTGCCAAGAAAGGTTCCCCTGCTTTACTTGTTGGGACTGAATGTTGCTGCCAGCCAGGGAACTTCAGAGCTCTCTGTAGTTTCCAGGATATCCTGTGTTCTTTGTTCAAGGTAGGCTGTTCCTGATACAATATGACAGGTAATATAAGTTCATAAGGTCCTGTTGGCATTACTTCTGAGGCTGAATTGTTATCTTTTTTTTTTTTTTTTTCGGTCTTTTTTGAGACAGGGTCTCCCTGTAGCCCCAGCTGTCCTGGAACTAACTATGTAGACCAGGCTGACCTTGAACTCACAGAGATCTACCTGCCTCTGCCTCCCAAGTGCTGGGATTAAAGGGGATGCCACAACACCTGGCCTGAATTGGTTATCTTTTTTGGGTGGATGGCTGTAGACAGTTTGGGGTTCTGAATCACTGAAATAAGTTGTTATCTATGGTCTTGATTTGTTGTGCCATTTTTCTAATCTTTGTGCGTTAGCAAAATAGCTTCTGGAACTAGGATATAAAGACTTTTGTTCTTACTGTTCTACACATGTTATTTTGTACCAGAACCCTGTTGTTAATTCTTACTGATAGGAAAGTTTGCAAAGATACAAAGTGATCATATAACTTACGTGGATAGTTGGAGCTTAGACCCAGATGCTCATGCATACATGTAAAAGCAGAGGATAACTTGTGGGAGTTGGTTCTCTCCTACCATCATGCCCATTCTGGGGATCGAATTTAAATTGTTAGACTGAGCCACCTCCCCAAACCTTTATCTTATTTTTTTGGTTATTATTATTATTATTATTTTGAGACTGGGTCTTGCTATTTAGCTCCAGTTAGACTGGAAATCTATGTAGCCTAGCTTGGCAGTTTTCATACCTCATCCTCCCAAGTGCTGGGGATATATGTATAGGTACATGCTGTAGTGCCCCATGTTTCCCAAGAGGTATTCTGTACTGTACCTAACTGGGTCTGAAGCTCAGAGAAAGCTTCTTATGGTACATCACAGACCTTATCATTTTTGTCTTATGTCATATTGTCAACCTTTATGTGAATTACATTAAATTACAAAGGTTTTAGTGTTAGAAGGTAACCTTAGATAGATTCCTTAGAATGCAGCTTCCTTTTTATTGTTGAAGTTGAAAGCTAGGGAAGTGCTCTACTACTGAGCTATGTCCCTAGCACGGAGATAGCATGTTAGGAGAGAGGCTAACATTAGAGCTTAAAGTGAAAGTCAGAATTTAAAAGTATCCCAGGCTCCATGTGCCAGCACTTACAGGTCATCCCATCACTCTGGAGAATGAGGCCAGTTTGAGGTACAGAGCAAGACCCTGTCTCAAATCAAACAGGCAGACTGCACTAACTTATAACACAAAAAGAGAGCCCACAAAGAAAACAAAACAAATCCCAAGTGTCTCAAAGGCCAGATGTAGCTGAATCTGACCCGATGGAAAAAAAAAAAAGAATTTTTTTTTTTTTTTCCTTTTTTGAGACAGGGTCCCCCTGTAGCCCCAACTGTCCTGGAATTCACTAGGTAGACTAGGCTGGCCTCGAATTCACAGAGATCCGCCTGCCTCTGCCTCCCGAGTGCTGGGACTAAAGGCATGCGCTACCACATCCAGCTCCAGTGAAAAATTTTAAGAGATGTAGGTATGAATTTTTTCAGAAACAATTTTTTTCAGAATACATCTATTAAAAGAAGAAAAATGAAATATTTATTGTGCAGTTCTTCAACATTTCTGTGAATTTGAAAAGATTCATAATGAAAAGTGAAGAGAAAATCAGTTTAGCAGCAATTTTTGTTGCAAAGATTTGAAAGCAGTTGGTAGCTTGAACTATGTATGTATTGCCTGCATATATCATATGTGTGTGTGTGTGTTGGTGTGTAGGTATGTGCATGCCACGATGTGTGTGTGTGTGTGTGTGTGTGTGTGTGTCGGTGTGACAGTGTGTAGGTGTGTGCGTGCTACGATGTGCATGTGGAGATCAGAGGATAACTTTGGGTTGGTTCTCACCTTCCTCCTTGTTGAGACAGGGTCTCTCATTTCTGCTGCACTGCATATTCTAGGCTAGCTGCCTGAGCTTTCAGGTGATTCTCCTGTCTCTGCCTCCCATTCTGCTGTTGCTAGAATTACAGATACGAGCCACCCCTTCCACTTTTTATTATTATTATTATTATTATTATTATTATTATTATTTATTTAATAACCACATACTTAGAAGAAGCATTTCATTACAACAGCATTGACATATTTAATTAACTTCCTGAGCTAAGATGCATCTCTTTCAAAATTGGCTATAAATTTTTAGGTTTGCAGTTGAATTATTACAGTTATACAATATTGTACTCAGTATAAACCCTATAAAACATAAAATTAAATGAGGTTTTAACCTTTAAAAAAGATCTCAATTTCATTATTAAAATACAGTTTCATACAGAAAAATTCATTTTCGATGCAATTGACCTTAAGACGTTTGCACATGTATTTCTAATCTCTATATATCTGATTATTACTAGTGATAGTCGGTTACTTTCTGAGCTCCTTGGCATCTGAGCATGGATATAAAGTCGTCAGGTAGATTTCAGTGGTAATCCACTTTTTATATGGGATCTAGGGATTGAATTCAGGCTATCAGGCTTGCACATCTAGTACCTTTAACCACTGAGCCACCTGCCCACATCTGGTCCTTTGTTTTATTATGTCTCTGTTCTAGCCATACCCAAGTTCTTAGAGTTCTTTAGTTGAGCCTGTGCTTTCTCACACATCTGTGAGACATACTTGTCACTCTGTTCCCCAAAGGCAGAAATGGGGACTAGATGTTTATTTTTGAGACAGTCTCACTGTGTACTCCAGGCTGGCTTGAGACTTCCAGTTGTTGGGAATATAGGCTTGCGCCATCAAGTCCACCTGGGACTAGATCTCTCTACTGCCATTGGACTTTGTACATATGTTTTTTCTTTGTTTTTTGTTTTTTTAAAAGCAGAATTATCAAGGAAGGGGTACTATTTACATACATTCCTCATTTCTATTTCTTCTAAAGGGGGTAGAGTTTCAAGACGGGCTTTTTGGTTTGTTTATGGGAAATCTGTGGTTTGATTTTTAAATTGTGTTTTATCTGCCCTATATGAAAGGTGAGAGATGGCCCTCTCTTTGTTTCTCCTGTAGGTTTTTATCACACCATCTCCTGGTAGTTGTAAAGGAAACTCTAGAACTTCCTGTATGGTTGTGAATGTGTAATTAGGTTTAGGCAGGGCCCCTGGAGTTGTAAATCCTGTCCAAAGAGCAAGTGACCTTGCTGGTAGGAGTTGTGGCCACCCAGATTCCAGCCTTCTAAAATTCAGGGTTATTTCTATAATGAGAGACATTTTGTTTGTACCCATACCTAGAAGATCATTATTATGTTAAATAAAAAAAGAATAAATAATCTGTAAATTAATGTGGTTGTAGGTAAGAATTTGATTTTGAGAACGCTAACTTACTACACACTGATTTAGACCTGGCAGTAAACTTTCTGCTGTTAAAAAGGAAGATTTCAGGGCTAGAGAGAGAGTGCAACTGTAAAGGCTCAGCTCACACCAAAAAGACGAAAAAGTAGATTTATTTATTTATTTATTTCTTGTCTTTTTGAGACAGGGTCTCCCTGTAGTCCCAGCTGACCTGAACTCACTATGTAGACCAGGCTGGCCTTAAACTCACAAAGATCCACTTGCCTCTGCCTCCCAAGTGCTGGGATTAAAGGTGTGCACCACCCCGCCCAGCCTAAAAAAAAAAAAAATGTAGATTTTATTTTTTTTAAAAAGGAGATTTTTAAGGCCAGGCATGGTGGCTCACACCTTTAATTCCAGCACTCAGGAGGCAGAGACAGGTAGATGTCCGTGAGTTCTAGATCAGCCTGGTCTACATAGTGAGCTCCAGGCCAGCCAGAGCTATATAGTGAGACCTTGTCTTAAGAAACAAAGGAGAGAGACAGGCATGGTGACACATGCTTTTAATCCCAGCATTTGGGAGGCAGAGGCAGGTAGATCTTTGTGAGTTCGAGGTCAGCCTGGTCTACATAGTGAGTTCCAGGACAGCTGGGGCTACAAGGAGACCCTGTCTCAGAAAGACAACAACAACAAAAAACCCCCAAAAACAACAACAACAACAAAAACCCAAAGGAGAACAAACAATCAAAGAAGTAGATTTTATACTAAATAACATGGTAACACTTCAAAATGAAGCTTTGGTTAAAAATATCAGCACTGTTTTGGGTGTATGGCTCAGTGATAGTGAGTGCTTAGCATTTGCAAGGCTCTGAGTTAGAACCAAGGAACCCCCTCCCCCCACCAAAAAAAAAAAAAAAAAAGAAAAAGAGAGAATTCAGTGCAGACCCACAGAACAAGCATAAGGCACAGATTGAGCAGTGTACTTTTAGTGTGACTATAATTTGAGCTATCTTTTCTTTCTTTCTTTCTTTCTTTCTTTCTTTCTTTCTTTCTTTCTATCCATTCATCATCCATCTCTCTATCTATCTATCTATCTATCTATCTATCTTTTTTTTTTTTTTTTTTTTTTTGTCTTTTTGAGACAGGGTCTCCCTGTAGCTCCAGCTGGCCTCAAACTCAGAGATCCACCTGCCTCTGCCTCCTGAGTGCTGGGACTAAAGTCGTGCACCACCACACCCAGCTTGAGCTATCCTTTTTATTTGTTTCTATTATGACAAGGTCTCCCTGTAGCTGGCCTGGAATTCACTATGTAGACCAGGCTGGTCTTGATCTCACAGAGACCCATCTTCCTCTACCTCTCAAGTGCTGAGATTAAAGGTGTGCGCCACCATGCCCAGCTATAATTTGAACTGTCTTATGTAATATTTACTGAGGTCAAAGCTGCATATTCCTGAGGAAGCTCTGTATTTTATGAGTATGCTGGAAGCCCTGTTGGGCAGTAGAAAGAGCCTATTGTCATTTAAGCATGATTGACCCAGGAAGACTTGTACCTGCTCTCTGGTCCTCAGGTGGGCACTTGACCTGCTCCCTGAGAAAACATATGGAGGACTTCAGTAGTTTTTCCTCTGATTTTGAGAACAGTATTCATTTTTATGTTTGTAAGAACATTTGACAAATACATGTGACATACTTCATTGATTATTTGTAGTGTGAAATTATTCTTAGCACACAGAAAAAAAGAACCACAGTGATTTTGTGCAACAGAACTGCTTTTTGTCCTCCCTAAACTTTAATTTGGCTGAATTAGAGGTGGGTGATAGGTGCTGATGTGATGACCTTGAATAGCTCCACCAGACTCCTACTTTCAGTGTTTAGACACTTGAAGTGGCATGACCTGTACTCATTTTTGCTTCACCCTGAAATCTCACAGGCTCAGAGGGTTCTAGGGAAGGGTCTTAACTAGCAATTTCTCCTTGACCAGAGTTGGAGTCCAAGATCTACTTGTGGATTATAGTCTGGTTTTGTCAATTTTTTTTTTTTCTTGGTCTTTTTGAGACAGGGTCTCCCTGTAGCTCCAGCTGTCCTGGAACTCACTGTGTAGACCAGGCTGGCCTTGAACTCACAGAGATCTGCCTGCCTCTGCCTCCCATCCTGGGACTAAAGGCATGAGCCACCAAGCCCGGCGATTTTGTTAATTTTTTAAAAAAAGATTCATAGTATTTATTAGGCCAAAGATAAATTCACATACTGTTGGGTCCTGTTCCATGGTCAAAGCAATTCACAACCAGTACCTAACACAGCAGAATACTTTAAACAACCTACTTTTACATAGCGGACTTCAAAGGCAAATTCTTGATTCTTAAAATCTTAACTATTATGCAGTTCTCACTGTTCTCTTTGAGACAGTGTCTTGCTATGTAGCCCACACTGGCCTTGCTTTACCTTCCTGCATGGAGTTTCCTGAGTGCTAGGGATTAGAGGCGCACCTCTCTGCCTGTCTTCCTCTGAGTTTTCTACAGCTTTTCCCTGTGCTGATTTAAAGCAGCTAGCTTGAAGCAAGTGTAAATGTTTTCTAAATATGTGGTTATTTTCTAGTCAGTACTTAGCAACAAAAATGTTGAATTTCAATAGGAAATATAAAATGAACTAGGACAATTAAAATTTAAAGTTTTCTTTCAGGGAGAAAATACCACACTTCAATTTAAGAAAAACACTTTTAACAGTCTAGTTCTTTTATTTCTTTTTGTACATTAAGCCACAAATTCATAGGGAACAGGCTCCAGTAGTCCATGCTCCTTTCTGAAAGTTCTCACAAAGTGCTTCTCTGGGTGGAGCAGGCTGGCACTTCAGTTGAACACAGGTTCCTTTCTCTTTGGCTTCTTTTTTTTCTGGTCATTTTCCTTCACCAATTTCAGGAAGCTGTCTAGACTCTTAGAGCATTTAATATGCTCAGTACACACATTAAATTCTCTTGTCAAGAATCTTGCCTGTAACTCACTTGTTTACAACAATGCCAACAGCATGCTGAGTGACGTTGTAGACTCTCCCGATTTTGCCATGGTAGCATTCATGGGGCATTCCTTTTTGAATAGTACCCATTCCCTTGATGTCTGTAATATCACCCTTCTTGTAGATTTCTATATATGTGGCCAGAGGAACAGCTCCAAGTTTTCTAAAAGGCCTAGAGAACATACAGCAGGGCCTTTTCCTCTTTCTCTTTGTTTTTCTCATTTTTGAGAATCACCGGAAGATGGCTGCACTGGCCGAAAAGCTGGTTTTCTTAATTCTTAAGAGGGTTGTTTTGGAAATTTGTAGAAGTACTTTCTAAAAGTTGTATTTTAAAAGTTTATATTTGTGTGTGTGTGTGTGTGTGTGTACACATACCTATGTGTGTGCTATGGTGTGCCTCTGGGGATTGAACTCAGGTTATCAGGCATGCATGGCAAGTGCTTTTACCCACTGAACATCTTGCCAGCCCCATGAAACTTTGGAAAAAAAAAAAAAAAGATTTAAGCCGAGCATGGTAGTGCCTTTAATCCCAGCATTCAGGAGGCAGAGGCAGGCGGATCTCTGTGAGTTCAAGGCCAGTCTGGTCTACATAGTGAGTTCTAGGCCAGCTGGGGCTCCAGGAGACCCTGCCTTGAAAAGACTATATATATATTCTATGTGACTGTTTTGCCTGCATGTATGTGAGTATACCATGTGCATGCCTAGTGCCTGTGGAGACCAGAAGAGGTTGTCAGATCCCCTAGAACTGGAGTTACAGCTAGTAGTGAACCATCATGTGGGTGTTGGGAACTGAACCTGGATCCTCTGCAAGAGCAGCAAGTACTCTTAATCACTGAGCCATCTCACCACCCTTGAGTGAAACATTTTTTAAAAAAATATATTTTGGCCAGGTGTGGTGGCACACACCTTTAGTCCCAGCACTTTGGAGGCAGAGGCAGGCAGATTTTTGTGAGATCGAGGCCAGCCTTGTCTACAAAGTGAGTTACAGGCTAACTGGGGCTACAGGGAGACTCTGACTCCAAAACTCAAGGGAAAAAAAAATCCAGGCCAGGCATGGTGCTCATGCCTTTAATACCAGCAATCAGGAGGCAGAGGCAGATGGATCTTTGTGGAATAGAATAACTGTAGACATTGAGGGGAAATGGTCTTTTGTTCGTTTTCACCAAGTGTATTAATCAGGGTTCTCATGAGAAACAGAACAAAGAGGAGATAAATGTTACACAAAAAACATACATGTATGTATTTATTGTGTGGAATTGGCTTCATGATGATGCTTGAGAAAAGCCTCAAGCCACTAAGAAGCCATGAGTAGCTCTCCTGTTATTACAGTTATTATAGGTGTATGCTTTAAGTTCTGTTGGCTTGCACTACTCTAGAAAATACCAATTTGAAGGAGACTGGTAGAAACTAGTGGATCATCTGAGTGGTGGGTTGGAAAAGAGTACAGGCATCAGGAGAGAAAGTGCCATTTACTAGGCATGGGACTTAAAGAAGAAAAGCTTAGAAGTGGGAAGCTGAAGGAAAGCCCCTTAAAACACAATTCTATTTTTCATGAGTACCCTGAGTTAGTGAGTAGATTCAATGCGTGTGATACTTTCAGTTTATAGATGAGAAAGTATAAACTACTGGCTGTCAGGGAACAATATGGCTATATCTGTGGTAGAGGACCTCTTGACTCTTGGTCATTTCCAGTGTCACTTGAATAGGCATAGGAAATTGGTAGTAGAGCTGACAGAGAGGGAGCACTTACTCTAGGCAGATCACTGATGCGGACTAGGAAAGTAAAGAGCAAAAGGATTAGAGTAGAAGGTAACTTGATGATGCCATGTATAAGGAACAACCAGGAAGCTGCTGGGGAGGAGGCTAAGGAAGAGGATCCTCTGTGCTTTGCTGTGTTCTTATTCCCACCACCAGCCTAGCATGTACAGTTGACATCATGCCAAGACAAGATAAACCTGGAATGTCCAAGTATAGTCACACTGTTGAAATGAGCCTTTAAAAAAATTTGTCTATTATTTTTATGTGTATGAGTGTATTGCCTGCATGTAGGTGGGTGCACCTGTGTCGTACGATGCCTGTGGCATTCAGAAGAGGGTGTCGGATCCCTGGAACTGGAGTTACAGATGTTTGTTAGCTGCCATATAGGTATTGGGAATCAAATCTAGGTCCTCTGCAAGAGCAGTCAGTGCTTTAATTGCCCAGCCATCTCTCCAGCCCCTGAAATGAGCCTTTTAAAGAAGATTTTATTATTTTTGTGTGTAGGAGTGTTTTATATGCATGTATGTAAGGGCACCACATGCATGCAAAGCCTGCAGAGGCCAAAAGAAAGCATTAGATTCTTGAGACTGGAGTTACAGATGGTTGTTAGCCGCTGTGTGGGTGCTGGGAGCTGAGCCCAGGTCCTCTGCAAGAGAAGCTAGTGCTCTTAACTGCTGAGCCATCTTTCCAGCCCTGAAATGAACCTTTTAGTTTCCAAGTTGTTACTCTATTTTTATTAGTGTGTGGAACTCTTCATAAAATAGACCAGTCCTTTCTTGTGTTCGATATGGTTTGTCACAAGTCATAAATCAACCCAAGTTCAAAATGGGCTTTCATTTAGATATCTATCAAAATAAACTTTCTGAACATGAGATTACTATAGGAAATGTTTTTCTAGTTCAGCTAACAAATGTATATTTAATGGCTTATCTGGTTTCAACTTGTGTGCTACCAAAGTTACTTCACATCCTCTTGGCTCTGAAATCAAGTATGTACCACTTGGGTGGAAACATTGTCAAATTCCTTGCAGGTATATAGAGTGGCCTTATTTTATGAACCAACATACTTTAATGAATTTTTTTTTTTTTTTGTCTCTTGGAAAAGAGGTATATTGGGAAACAATATTTAAATCTTGAGTGTTGAGATTTCTGGGTTACTGATGTGGGGACTTTGTGGCACATATCTGAAATATGGACTTTGCAAGATGATTTGGCAAATACAGCCACCCTACCCCTCCACACAGAGATGTAAATTCCCAAATGCCGTGATGATTATTGCTCCATTAAATGCTGAGGACGATGTGCACTGCATTATATTTGGTTACTTCACTGGAAATCTAGGATATGTTTTGCTGAGTGAACTAGAATGCATAAAGTTATAAATCAGTAAAATACTCAAGGAGGAAGCTTTGAAAATAGGGTCCATTTTGATAAGTGAGCCTTAAGAGTTTTCAACATTTATTTAGTGTAGTGACATTTGTCTTTCAAATATTTTTTTTCACACGGTGAAATTCTTCAAAATAACTGAAAGGGTTGTCTTCCAGATTTGTTCTCAGTGCAATGCAATTTCTTTCCACAGATTTGATTGTAAATGCATCACGAAGAGGCAGCCCAGAATGAAGAAGGCAAACAGGAGTGTTGGCTCAGCGCCCAAGGTGTCTGTGACAAGTAAAACACAAACAGTAGAAAAAGTTAAGCCCGAAAACAGTTCTTCAGCATCAACAGGAGGCAAACTTACAAAATCTGGAACAGCAACGTCTTTGTCAAAGGTATTGACAGTGATATTTGAATATACATTGGATTTTAGGTGTGTAATGTTGAATTTAATAAAGGAGAATTATTTGGAGTCCACCTTCTACTGGCCCTGGGAGAGGTACACAGCCTTTGAAGAGTGTTTACAGCAGGGTAGCCTAATTGGTGTTTTGGCCTGACTGTGTGAATGAAACTAATAACAGGCTTTGCATGAAACAAATAACTGAATACCTGCTTTATGTAGGGCGTGTGTGCAGGTGAATTAGAGGTAGAGTCTGCCTTCAGGGAGCTTGTGGAGGAAAGGATGGAGCTCATGAGACACAAATAGGAATGACTGAAGCACACATGAAAATGTCAGATGCCCTGGGGAGCACTGGCACAGCATGAACAGTTTCAAATGGGAAGATAATGCTCTTAGCTTGGAAGACTTTGTGAAAAGAATATGTAGGCTGTGTGTTAAAGCATGACTGACTGGCTGTCAATATTCCTGTGACCCCTCGACGATAGTCTAAATCCCAGTTCACATTGGAGGCTTCTAATTTAGTAAGAACATAATTAATTTTCTTTATACTTCTTAAAGACCTACGTCATTCTTTTTGGTGTAGAATCATAGAATCACATTAATTAGACCAAGGACTTTGGGGACAGACAGATCAGTACTTGCTTCAAAGGACTGGGGGCATAATTAAATGAGAGGTTATATTAAAGTGGACAGCACCAATCAAGTACATAGTAATGACAGGTAGTGGCAGGGCTGTTGAATTTTTTTTTTTTTTTTTTGGTTGTTGTTGTTGGCTTTAGAATGTTCTATAGGCCAGGATTGATTTCTGAAACATAACAGTTTTCCCATGGGTGTTCTCACCAGTGGCATGTTCTCAGTGTCTTGGGTGTTTTGGGCCATACAAGGAACCAGATTACTCCTTGCCGTTTTTCCTATTTTAGTTTCTTTTTTAAAATTAAAAAATACCTTTATTTCGTGTGAGTTTGTGTGTGTGTGTGTCTGTGTGTCTGTGTGTGTGTCTGTGTGTCTGTGTGTGTGTCTGTGTGTCTGTGTGTCTGCGTGCATGCATGTGTACATGTCACAGTGCAGGAATGGAGTCAGTTCTTTTTCTTCTACCTTGTGGATCCTGAGGATTGAACTCAGATCATCAGGCTTGAAGACAAGTGCCTTTACCCACTTGCCACCCCCCCACTTTTGAAATATCTTTCTTTGCTGTTGTTTTGTTTTTAGATGGTCTTGCTCTGTAACCCAGCCTGGCCTCTAACTCATAGCAGTCCTCATCTCAGCCTCCCCAAGTGCTGGATTACAGATGTGCGCCACCACACCCAGCTCTTAGTCTTGATGCCTTGCATTTGGATCCACCGTTGTCCTCCAGCCCTTTTCAGTTAAAAGTCCGTTTGTTTGTGCCTGCTTGCTTGCTTTAGGATTGGACTATTTGTGATAGAAACCAACTCTACAGAAAGCAAGAGGGGGCTTCTAGTCTGGTAGGGAGAAACCAAGTACACCCTGAAACATGATCTATCCCCAAACCTTTTTATCCAAGTTGAGCCTCGTTAGGTTATGGCTTAAGTTATTTTATAAAAGCCCTGGAGAGGAACAGCTGGTGAGGGATTCTTGTATGTGTTGAAAAATCTAGCAAGAAATGCTGTTTTTCTATTCCAAGGTTGACAAAACTGAAACCAAACTTACTCAGTGGGTTTGGAAGTCCCCCATTTTTTTTTTACTGTGTATCCTTGATGAGTTGCTTGGTGTCATCCTATGACCTGGAGGATGATGCAGGAATAACCTTTTGCCCTACTTCCGCTAGTCTGAATCAACACCCTGAAGTGTTTCCTTGGTGGCAGTGCTGCCACTCTTTCATGTAAGGTAGATGGCATTTTCTGACCTAACTGGTTACTTAGTTGCTGGGGCTGTATTCAGAGTGGAGTTCCTGTGTGACTGGGTGAGCTGTTCTTTATGTGACTGGAAGAACAGGTTGATATGTTGGTGTTGGATGAGTACCACTGCCTGCCTTCTGTGGCTTCCTTGTCAGTGGCAGGCAGTGTCTCTGAAGATTTACTGTGGTGTGTACATGCATGGCAGATCTGAGGTGTGGATCTGGAGTTGCTGGGAGTTTGCTCTTCAACAGTGAGTACTTTTCCACTGTAAACTGTATGCCTGCTTTTGCCAGCACATGCCAGCTGTTCAGTTTTGGCTTTGTTGAATTGGTAGGTTTGTTTAAGTGTATGTGTATGGAAGTGGGGTGTGGGTAGGTCAGCAGATAGTAGGGAGGGTCAGCTATCAGACTATTTAGGAACACTTTGCCTGGACGTAGGGCATTTACTTTTACTTAAAAGAGAAAAAAGGGCCAGGAGTGGTGGCGCATGCCTTTAATCCCAGCACTCGGGAGGCAGAGGCAGGCGGATCTCTGTGAGTTCAAGGCCAGCCTGGTCTACATAGTGAGTTCCAGGACAGCTGGGGATACAGGGAGACCCTGTCTCAAAAAGACCCCCCCCCAGAAGAGAAAAAAAGTATTATCGACTAGAAATTGAAGAAGAGACAGAAGGAAAAAAAAAAGTAAAAATGAACAGAAAAATTGAAAACATTGAAGAGCTTTTGAGGGGCTTGGAATGCAGCCGAAGGGTGGAATGCTTGCTAGCATGTGTTATGACCCATGTAGCATCTTCAGAACTACAAAAAGAGAGTTGTCTTTCTGACTTTGGTGTTACTTTTTTTTTTTATTTTTGGGTCTTTTTGAGACAGGGTCTCCCTGTAGCTCCAACTAACTGTCCTGGAACTCACTATGTGGACCAGGCTGGCCTTGAACTCACAGAGATCCACCTGCCTCTGCCTCCCTATTGCTGGGATTAAAGGCGTGCGCCACCACGCCCGGCCCAATGTGTTATTTGTTCTTTGAAGTTACATCTCATTGTTTCTCTGGCACAAACCCCCATAATTTTAATTCTTGTAACTATAATGGAGCATTGATTAGTAAGCAGAAAAAGTATTCGGCTTGTTAATTATTTAGACATCATATGCATATACTTTCCCATTCATATGTTTCTGTTACTGAGCAATATTCTCATGACTGCTTGCTCCTACTGTCAGGATAAAAAGATACGAGCTTTTTTAGTATCTCATTTCAAATACTGTTTGGGGATAGATCTAATTAGGAGTTCAGAGGAAGGAACTTTTGATACAGAGCACCTCATTGTTGATTGGAGCTGTAGTGAATAGAAAATGAAGCAGTACTGGTCTTCACAGTGAGTTTGAGGGAGGTCATTCCCAGTCTTGTCAGGAGCTGTGATAATCTGGTTTGGGACCTTTGTTCTTTGTCACAGTTAGAGAGACTTCTTTCTGTATTCAGCAGTCTTCCCAGTACCTGTATCTCTCCAGTTTGCATACTGCTTGGGTATTCGTGATTAGTGCTTGTAGAAGCAGTAATATATTTTTCCATTACACTGGAAAATGCTTTTTTTGTTTTTTTGAGACAGGGTCTCAGTATGTAATCCTGGCTGACCTGGAACTTGCTATGTAGACCAGGCTGGCCTCCAACTTAGAGAGGATCTACCTGCCTCTGCCTCCTGAATACTGTGATTAAAGGCATGCCCCACCATGCCCAATGAAAATACTTTTTGTAAAAATTGATAGTTGAGAACCAATAAGCTTCAATTAGAATCCAAATGACTGACACTTGGTGAGTATTTGTCATCATAATCTTGCAGGACAAAAGTTAGTTAACAGGACAGGGGTTTTAGTTCAGTAGCAGTGTTTCCCTAGCGTGCACAGGGCCCTGGTAAGTCTCCAATACTATACATACACACACACACACACACACACACACACACACACACACACGTAGAGAAAGGAGAAGAGAAAATAAAAGGAAAAAGTTAACAGTGTGACAGTCCATCTCTGAAATTTAAAATGTAAAATTTGAAAAGTAATCTTAAAAATTGGGGTAAAGATGCAGACTAGAAAACTTAGACTTGACCTTGAGATGTATGTATAATACTTTGATGGTAGTATTTCATTCTTTGTATCTATAATAGTTTTAACAAATGAATTGAATTTTTGCGCCTGTTACTAAAAAGTATACTAATAATGTATTCCTTCATCAGTTGCATCTTTGGACTATTGTTGATAAGGAATGTTTTTGGGAATGCACATCTATTTATAGAGTCTTATAGCAAAATTAGAAATAGGGGATAAAAACAGCAATGAACATATATATAGCTTAGTGTAAAAGACAGGTTGGAAATGCAGAGTTGTTTTGAATTTGCTTTTATGTTGTTGTTGTATAGATGCATTGACAGAGTTCACAAAGCATAGGCTGAGCTTAGTCAATCATTGTAAGATGAACCTAGCCTGCAGCTACTTTACAGGTCAGCTAACAGCACATACCTCCCCCTCAGAAACTTCCTGGTGCCCCAGGTGCTCTTTCCATCCTCCCCAGAAGTAAATGCCATCCTAACATCCAGTACCAGAGATTAATTTTGCCAGTGATCTTTTTATAAATGTAACCATAAATTCTGTTCTTTTTATATATGTTTGGTTTATTTCCTATATTGTTGCATATGATATCAATTCATTTCTTTTTGTTGATGGTTAGTATCCATGGGATAAATATACCTATTTTACTCAGCATACTGTTGAGGGACTTTCAGACTTTCCCCTTGGAGGCTGTTAAGACCAATATTAGGTCTTAGTATGTTAGGAGCATCCTCACATACCTTACTCCTCTGTGTACCCATTTCTGTTAGCACTCTAGCCAGAGTAAGATTTACTGTGCTCAATCTTAATAGGTAGGGTCAGTTTGCATGCCTGGGTGCTCCATGTTCTCACATTGTTACTGTCTGTATTTCAACTGTTTTGTGGTGTATAAAGGGATTGTGCAGTAGATTTAATTTGTATATGTTTTGTTATGAATGAGATTGAACATCTTTTTATATTTGTGTTTTCTTGTTTTTAGAGACAGTCTTGCTGTTTTCCTAGCCTTAGACTCCTGGTCTCAAAGATCCACACCACCATGTCTGACTCACCGGTGTACTCTTTACTAAGAACTGCCACACATTAACTTTTTATAATTGTTATAAACATGTCCTTCCATATATATATATATATATATATGCTAACATGCATATACATACATGAAGTGCTGGCCTGGAACTCACTATGTAGACCAGAGTGGCCTTGAACTCACAGAGATCCGCCTGCCTCTGTCTCCCAAGTGCTGGGATTAAAGGGGTGTGCCACCATGCCCGGCTCTGGGTTGGGGTTTCTTAGTTACTTCCCATGTCTGTGCTGTGATTTTTGTCTGGCCTGAGTCCACATGGGATCTATGCATGCTGTCACTCATGCTGTGAGTTCATATGAGTGACCAGCTGTCTAGAAAACTGTTTCCTTGTAATCACCCACCATTGCTGGCTTTAAAAAAAATTATTAAAAAAAAATTTTTATGTGTATGAGTGTATTGCTTACATGTATGTGAGTGCACCTGTGTCGTGCAGTGCCTCAGAGGTCAGAAGAGGATGTTGGATTCCCCTGGAACTGGAGTTACAGACTGTTCCTAGCCGCCATGTGGGTGTTGGGATCTCCAGGCCCAGGTAACCTTTAAAACCCTCTTCTGAAATGATTCCTGAGCCTTAGGAGGCAGAAATTTGACATAGGTATACTACTCAGGGATAAGCACTCTGCAGCTTCTTGTTCTCTGCATCTTGACCAGTTATGAGTTTCTGTGTTAATCACCATCTGTTGCATAAGGAAACTTCTCTGGTGAGAGCTGAGAGATGCATCAATCTATGGGTATAGCAAAAAGTCATTAAGAGTCATTTTAATATGGTAACTATTTAGTAGAAAACTAGTATTAGGCTTTCCCCTATGTCCTGTGACCTGTCTAACTTCAGGTTTCTAAAACCTGATAACAATGACAGGTATGGGTTCTATCCAATGAAGCAGACCTTAAATCCAATTAAAGAGTGGTTAGTTACTCTCATATTTGTGCCACTGTTGCACCAGTGGGCTCATTTATTCTTTAATTCTTCTCCATTGGGTCATAAATGGTTGAAATTCATTATTTCTTTTTTCTCCTTTTTTAAAAATTGATTGTGTGTGTGTGTGTGTGTGTGTGTGTGTGTGTGTATTTCATTAAGAACATCCCAAACAATCTTATTCGTTATTTTGATGCTCACTCTGTCCCTGCTTTGGCCAGGGGGAATCCTTTCATGCCCGTTCCTTTCCTGTTACTCTTTAAGTACTTCTTCCATTCCTGTTATAGTAACTTTGGTACTTTTCCAGTCCCAAGCTTAAAATCAACCATTCCTTCAGAGGCCTAGTTAACCTTTTAGTGGAGGATGGAACTTAGGTACTAAGGTTTGGAGGTTATATGTGCTCATTACTTTTGGGAAACACCCATGTGTGCAAGCATGCCCCGCCCCAGACCCTATGCCAATTTCTGTTTCTCTATATTAAAATGTAGGATTTCACATTGATAGTTTAATTGCAGTGTACTCCCTTTCTCTTTAGTGAGAAATTATTATTATCTATAGTATTTTTATATACTTGGTTTATCAATCCTGAAATATATAGAAAATAGTTTCAGAACTGCTCATTCCTAACAGGGCACTAAACAAATCTGTCATCTAGTATTTAATTTTCATTTTTGGTTTGAGAGTTTGAAATTTTGTGGCCAAAATAATTGTTCAGAAGATCTTGGGTTATGTTTTTCATTTGAAACAGAGTGAGTAGTTGTTCCTACAATATTCTGTTTTGTTCACATCCTTGTTTATTAATTTGAGTATGTGGAACAACTAACGTGGTTGCAGAACTGTATCAGAAAATATATTCAGTTGGTGACTCTTCCTCCCCCTTTCCTCCCTGCTCTGTCATCGTTCCAGTGTTTCTTTTTGAATGAATATACAGATATACTAATGCTTTATTTTTATATTATTGTATTAAATATCTACTTTATTTTTTTGAATGTTTAAATTATTTTTATTTTATATGTTTGTGCTGGAGTTACAGATGGTTGTTAGCTACCACACGGTGTGGGAATTGAGTAGCCAAAGGAAAAAAAACAGGTACTGAGCTAATACTTGTACCTACCAAGTGGACAAAAACAGAAAAAAGTATGAAACACACTCTTTTGCAAAAGATAGTGAAAAATGCATTAGTAAGCAATAAACTGGTACATTTTGATGAACTCAGTGAAGTATTAAATGGCTGTTTAAAAAAATAGCACTCCTTTTGGCAGCACCTATATTGTGACTGGAATGACAGAGAAGATTAGCATGGCTCCAATGTAAGAGAGACACACACATCTGTGGATCTGGGAGGAGTTGGAGAAGAGGGGAATATAATCAAAATATACTAGATGAAGTGCTCAAATAATTAATACAATTTTTTTTTTTTTTGGTCTTTTTGAGACAGGGTTTCCCTGTAGCCCCAGCTGTCCTGGAACTCACTATGTAGTCCAGGCTGGCCTTGAACTCACAGAGATCCACCTGCCTCTGCCTCCCGGGTGCTGGGATTAAAGGCGTGTACCACCATGCCCGGCCTAATACAAATATTTTTTAAAGGCCACTATAAATTGGTATGAGCGGGGGGCAGTGAATCGCTCTGTGGATAAAAGCACTTGCCGCTAAGCCTAACAACCTGAGTTCAATCTCCATCACCCATATAGTAGAAGGAAGGAGACAACTAACACCCACAAGTTGTGTTCTGATCATCACACAAAAAGTGTCATGGTAGGCCCTTTCACCACATGCACATAAATAAATAAACAAATAAATAAATAAATTAATTAATTGATGTAATTTTTGAAATTGGTATATAGATTTCCAGAACACATGTGGTAAAAATAAGCAAAATACAAAATAATATATTATACCACCCTTTGTATAAGAAAGGTAGTATTTTTAAATGTAACTATGGGTTAGAGAGATGTTTCAGTAGTTAAGAACTTTTGTAGCTCTTGTAGAGGACCTGAGTTCAGTTTCTAACACCCATAGAGAGTGGCTCACAACCGCCTGTAACTCCAGCTCCAGTGGAATGCAATCACTCTGGCATCCATGGGCACCAACACATGGCCATACACAGACACACATGCATACACATAATTAAAATAAATCTTGGAGTTGGAGAGATGGCTCAGGAGTTAAGAACACTAGCGACTCTTCCAGAGGTCCTCTGTAAGAACAGCCAGTGCTCTTAACTGCTGAACCAGCTCTCCAGTCCTTCAAAGCCGAACTTTTAAAACTTTTTCTAAACTACAAATTTAAGATTTTTTTTTTTTTGGTCTTTTTGAGACAGGGTCTCCCTGTAGCCCCAGCTGTCCTGGAACTCACTATGTAGACCAGGCTGGCCTTGAACTCACAGAGATCTGCCTGCCTCTGCCTCCGAGTGCTGGGACTAAAGGTGTGTGCCACCATGCCTGGCAAGATTTTTATTTTTATGTGCTTAAACTGATCAAGTCTTTGTTTTATGATTCAAGGTTTTAGCTGGGCACTTTATTTTTTATGTGATATGAACAAAACTCAGAATTCATATTCTTTTTCTACTTTGTAAATATACAGTTGATCTATCACAATTTAATGAAAAGCTCATGTTTTCTACATTGTTCTTTTAGCCATAAATCAAGTGTCTTTCTCTGTATAGTTTCTTTATAGACTCTTACTCTTATTTGGAAGTTAGTTTGAAAATAGCTAATTTATTTTTAGCAATATAAAAGATTATTTGGAAATAGAATGTATTACCTTTATAGACTAGCTAATGATGGGGCTGGTGAGATGGCCCAGTGGTTAAGAGGCTGCTCTTGCAGAGGACCCAGGCACCCACATGATGGCTCACAACCATCTGAACTTCCAGTTCTAGGGATTCTGATGCCCTCTTCTGACCTCTGCAGGCATTGCATGACACAGGTGCACTTACATACATGCAGGTAATACACTCATACACATAAAATAAATAAAATATTAAAACAAGAATAGCTAATAGATGAAGGACATATTGACAGATCAGAGAACTTGAGATGTGAAGGCTTTTTATACCATAGTTGATGGCCAGTTTTCATTAGCAGAGACAAGTTTTAAGAAATTCAATAATATTTCTTGACTAATGCTATTTCCCCTTCCTCTTTATCCTAGGTATTCTAGGTGTCTCACAGGTGAATATTATCAGATTGAGTTCTAGAAAAATCTTTGAAGACACTGATCTCTTTTCTGTCTTACTTGTACTTTTCTTATGGTGCTGGGGATCAGACTCAGGGCTATGAGCATGCTAGGTGAGCATTCTGTGACTGAGCTGCATCCCCAAGTTCTGTGACTCTTTTTAAATAACATATTTTGGCCTACCTGTAGTAGTATATTATAGCTTTCATTATCAAGTGATGAGAACACACATCTCCATGTGGAATCCCTGTCATTGAAAACTAGAAGAAACTTTAGAGGTTAGTTATTTGTGAACCATTTTAATTTGTAGAAGTGAATTCATTATGGTTATTTATGAACACGGCTCCAGTCAGAAGACAGTAAGTCAGTTGGCTAACTTTTGCTTTCACCTTAAATGGAGACAAGCTTTTCTCTGCCGGGCGTGGTGGTATATGCCTTTAATCCCAGCACTTGGGAGGCAGAGGCAGGCGGATCTCTGTGAGTTCAAGGCCAGCCTGGTCTACATAGTGAGTTCCAGGACAGCTGGGGCTACAGGGAGACCCTGTCTCAAAAAGACAAAAAAAAAGAAGAAAAAAAAAAAGTAGTTCTCTTGGTCTGGGAGATGGCTCAGTGGATAAAGGTGCTTTCTGCTGCTCCTGACAGCTTGAATTTGATTTCCGGGCCCCACATGGTGGAAGGAGAGAACTGACTCCCAGAAGCTGTCCTTTGACCTCCATATGTGCTTTTTGGCACATGCTCTGTGGCATTCATGTGTGTGTGTGTGCGTGCGTTCACACACACACACACACACACACACCAAAGTTTTCCCTTTTTTTCTGTAGCTCTTTAACTCCTGTGCTCTAAGAGAAGCAAAAACAGGTCTCTTCACTGTTTTTCTTGTATAATAATTTTAAAGCCAGTCTTACTATCTATAGTATTTTTCCTTTTTTAAAAAAAAAACCTCACTTTTTTTTTTTTTTTTGTCTTTTTGAGACGGTCTCCCCGTAGTCCCAGCTGACCTGAGCTCACTATGTAGACCAGGCTGGCCTTGAACTCACAAGGATCCACCTGCCTCTGCCACCCGAGTGCTGGGATTAAAGGTGTGTACCACCACACCTGGCTAAAATCTCGCTAGTTTTAATCAGCTTTATAGAGTATGGATATTAGGGATAATCTTTCTTTAGTGGTGTGATCATTGAGATATACCCTTGCTGTCATTGTGAAGTCCCTAGTTTTTTTATTAATGTGTTACATAAGTCTTAAAAATTTCAATTTTTATATAAATTTGATACTAGAGAATGAAATAATCTAAGATATATTTCAACTTGGCGTGGTGGCACATGCCTTTAATCCCAGCACTTGGGAGGTAGAGGCAGGTGGATCTCTGAGAGTTCAAGGCCAGCCTGGTCTACATAGCAAGTTTCAGGCCAGCTGGGGCTACAGGGAGACCATGTCTCAATAAAAGACCCGAATGAATGAATGAATGACTAAGTCTCAAAAAAAGACCAAAATAAATAAATAAATTAAATAAAAATAAAAGATGCATATCAAAGTAGTTTCTTTTAGCGTCTTTTTAGAGCAGTGAATGTTGGGTCACAGTAATACTTCTTTTTAAAATATTTATTTTACTTCATGTGTATGAGTGTATTGCCTGCATGTGTATAAATTGCACACGTCATGCAGTGCCTGCAGAGGTCGGAAGAGGGCATCAGATCCCCTGGAACTGAGGTATAGATGGTTGTTAGCTGCCACATGTGTGCTGGGAACCAGACCCAGGTCCTCTGCAAGATCAACCAGTGCTTTTAACTGTTAAGCCATCTCTCCATCTTTTTGAGGAATTCCAAGTGATACTTTACCGTATAGTGGTATAGGACTATTTTCATATCACCCATATGGTTTCACTGAGATGATGCCTGTTTGTGAGTCACATCCTAAATGGAAGAGTAACAAAGATGGTATCTTTAGTCCCCATCCTCCATCAAATCTGGTACATGTGGGTATATAGCAGTCATTCATAAAGTCTTTGATTGTGTGTGTGTGATTTTAGTATGTTAGAGAGAAGCTTGTGATTGCTTGCAAACTGTAAGACATTCCATGTCTGATTCTGTAACACAGAAGTGTTCTGCTCATTAAATGTCGGAAAGTCTCTGTAGAGCTCTTAAATTTAGTATTAAAGTCAAGAACTCTGCTTATACTTGAATTTTGTTTCATGTAGTCAGTTTGTTTTTATTTTCTCTTGCTTCTAGACCAAGAGCAATGATGACCTTTTAGCTGGAATGGCTGGAGGAGTAAACGTGACTAATGGTGTTAAAGGAAAGAAAAGCACCTGTTCATCTGCAGCTTCTTCAGCATTGGCCCCTGCCATGACCACTGTGGAGAGCAAATCTAAGATTAGCACAGGTATGGGTGTTGTTCTTAATATCCATCTTAATGTCTTCAACTTTACCTACCAACTTGGTCAGTTTTGGCTTCATATCTACCCTCCTTTGTTGTATGTATACATGTGTCTATGTATGTTTATACATATGTTTTTGTGTTGCAGAGAATCAATCCAGCGTCTCCTTGTGCATGATAGACAAGAACTCTACTACTGAGCCACATTCTAGACCACTTATTATTTGAAATAAATTTTAGACCTACATCCAAACTGATGTAGATCTGCATCAGTATAGCTTTCATTCAGAATTATATCAATGTCTTTAAGAGATAATAGTCTATAAAAAAAAGTCAGAAAGCCATTATGAATTCTTAAAATAACTATGAATTCTGTAGATAATAAATTATATATTAAGTACTTAGACTTACTTCCTGTATCACAGATTTTTCTTTCTTTGAGATAGGATTTCACAAATCCCAGGCTGGCCTCAATTTCACTATGTAGCCAGATAGTTGACCTTGAATTACTGATTCTCTGGCCTCTACTTCACAAGTACTGGGATTACAAGGCATGTGCTACCATGCCCAGCTTCATAAAATTTTTTTTTTTTTTGTCTTTTTGAGACAGGGTCTCCCTGTAGCCCCAGCTGTCCTGGAACTCACTATGTAGACCAGGCTGGCCTTGAACTCACAGAGATCTGCCTGCCTCTTCTCCCGAGTACTGGGATTAAAGGTGTGTGCCACCACTCCTGGCTTCATACAATTTTTTAAAACTAATTTTATTTGGATCGGAATTCATGTAAGATCCTTATATAATAACTGGTTGATTCATATCTTTAGTCTTCTCTTTTTTAAAAAATTATTTTTATTTATTTTATTTTTGTGTATGAGTGTATTGCCTGTATCTGTGTAAGTGCACCTGTGTCCTACAGTGCCCACAGAGGTCAGAAGAGGGTGTCAGATTCCCCTGGAACTGGAGTTACAGACAGTTGTTAGCCACTGTGTGGGTGTTAGAAATTGAGTCTATGTCTTCTGCAAGAGCAGCCAGTGTTCGTAACCACTGAGCCATCTCTCCAGCCCTAGTCTTCTCTTGTTTTATTTATTGAGACAGGGTCTCTCTATAATGCCAGCTGGCTTGGAACTCACTGTATAGACCAGGCTGGCCTTAATCTCACAGAGATTGTCTGCCTCTGTCTCCAGAAGGCTGGTGTCACTGTGCTTGCTAGTCTTCTCTTTTAAATCTATGGGTTTTTCTTGCCATTTAATTTTTTTAGGAACTGGTCTCAACTTTTAGTGTTTTCTTTGCCTAGATTTTGATATCACAGCATCTCCAAAATGTCCATTTTCCTCTCTGTAAATGACTATAAATGGCATTGGTTCTATAACCTTGATGGAGCTGATTCAGTCTTCCTATTTCTTTTTAACAAGATTCCTTCATATGTGGTAACGTGACCAAGCGCATCAGAAAGGACATCATTTCTGGTTGTCCCTCTTTCTGTGAGGTCAGCCTTTGTTAATCACTATCTAGATTTATTTCATTCTGGTTTTCCCATCAGTGTTCCATAGCAGATGTTTAGTTTTAGATTTTGACTGAGTTAATGTATTAACTCACCCATGAGTCTAAGGAGGAATGTTACCATCATTCTCTTCTTACATTACAGAAAAAAAAAATCCTCAAAACTTCCAGTAAACCTAAGGTCATGTGATGAAACCTTACTTTGTATAATTAATAAACACTAATAATTATAAAACATGAAAAAGATCTTGGGGCTGGAGAGATGGCTCAGCGGTTAAGAGCACTGACTGCTCTTGCAGAGGACCCAGGTTCGATTTCCAGCACCACATGGTGGCTACGAACCATCCTTAACTCCAGTTCCAGGGGAATCCGAAGCCCTCTTCTGACCTCCACGGCATTGCACGACACAGGTGCACTCACATACATGCAGGCAACACACTCATACACAAAATTAATTTAAAAAAATACAATATTAAAAAAATGAAAAAGATCTTGTGATATGATATAGCACATAAAGGAAAGCTATTTGGCAGACGGTGGTATAGCAGACCCTTCTCTGTCGTCATGTAGACCATCAGCCTCTGCTGTGTTGGACTTTCCCAGCTCAGCCTTTCTGCTGTCTCCTTATCTCTTTAAACTTCTGTATTTTCTTCTTGCATTCCAGATCACACTCCACTATTCATTTTAATAATGGTGTGGTACGATTACTAAGAGAATATTTCCATCCTTTTTATAAGCATTATTATTTTATCCTATTTCAGTTTATGAAGTATACAAACGTTTTATCCTTGTTGCAGAGATGAGAAAACTGTACTGAAGCTAAGCTTAACAGTTCTGCTAAAGGTCATCCATTCATTTACCTAGTAGCTATTTATTAGGGACCCATTTTGTATGAGATAGGAGGTACAAACCTGGTGGTGGTAGAAGTTTTGAACCTTCAGTGTCTTATCTCCAAGTCTGGGGTCATCACCACATTTAATACTCTAGCTTGTAAAATTGGAAATCGAGAGTGAATACTCTACATCTCTTCCTCTTTCCAACCTTTAGAATTGAGCTTGGGGAGATTCCAGTATGCACATGTGGTTTTCCTATTAAAGATTGCACCTGACCTCAGGATTCATTTATCACTTCTCTGGATTAGATGCTCCAGTTGAGATTTATACCTCTGTTAGTCTGCTAGTACACTGTAATAAAATGCTGTAGACTGGGTGACTTATACAATAGAAATTAATTTTCTTATTATTCTGGTGTCTGTAAGTTTAAGATCAAGGTGTTGACAGTTAATGTTTTTCCTGAAGCCTCCTTGGCTCAAATTTCTGCCTTCTCACTGTGTACCCACATGGCCATCCCTCTTTCTCTGTCCTAAACTCCTCTTTTTATAAAGACAGAAGGTATCCTGGATTAGGGCCACCCTAACGGCCTATCTGAATTTGACTCTTGATTCAGTTCCCCTTTTTACAAATACAGTCACATTTTGGAGGTTAGGGCTTTAATATGAGTTTCTGGGGGACACAGTTCAACGTCTAGCAACTTCTGTATTTTTCAGTTCAATGGCTGACCTGTTACCACCTCCTGATGACACTTCTGAGGCTATTTGATTTCAGTGTACCAGATCATCCATCTGCTTTGGATTATTGTTTTGTCTCTTCTTTGTCTTCATCTTTCATTTTATGGCTTGGTCAATCCTTGTCTTCATTCTCAGATCCTTTTGTCTTTCAGTCATTCACAGGTTGGTCTCCTATGAAAAAGTTTTTGGTTTTGATGGGAAAGATGGTCCCGTATCATTTATAGTAATTGGAAAGAGAATTAATTTTGGGAAAGGCATACCATTCTTTGCCTCTTTGACTATCCATTTACGCTTGCTTCTCTTTGTCCTTTTCCACTGCCTTTGAACTTTGCCACAGACTTGCCCTCCCTTCTTTATTACCAAGTTCTCATGTGTAGACACACCTCTTAGTGTTGCTTCCCCTCCCGTACCCTACTCCACTGCTCTGCTTGTTTTCTCACTACATGTAACATCTAGGTTGATTTCTAGGAATAATCCCTTTCCTTGTTTCTTCCCTGGATTTCGGGCCTCTATAGAAATATCCCCTTAAAACTCATGCTGCCTGTTTGACCTTGCCTTCCCTTTTGCTAACCATGCTCACTTCTTGTCCTTGTCAGTCTTACGACCAGCCTGACTTCCTGCTCCTCCTGTACACTGGCTCTTTGGTAAAACTAATGACCATTTTCCTACATCACAGAACTCATTCTTCCCTTTTACCTCTATAGCTTTGATGTCCACTACATAAAAAGACAGTTCTTTAAAAATGCACTGACTAGTTGGGCCTGATGGTGTGCAGATCTGTAATCCCAGCCACTGTGAGCCTGAGGCAGGAAGATCACAAGTTCAAGGCCAGCTTGGACAACTTAGTGAGACCCTACCTCATAATAAAAAGGTCTTGTTTTTTGAAGTTAAAAAAAAAATACACTTTTTTCTTTTTCTTTTACATTAAGCAAATGATGTGTCAGTTGTTTTCAAAGGCATAGATTTTATCAGTTAAGCAGGTCAGACTAGGTGGTGCATGCTTATAATCCCAGCACTCTAGAGAGGCAGAGGCAGGAGGATTGAGGTAATATCTCACTGTGTAGCCCTGACTTGCCTGAAATTCACTATATAGACCACGCTGGCCTCAAACTCACAGGGATCCACCTGCCTCTCTTTTGAGTGCTGGGATTAGAGGTGTGTACCACCACGATATCAATTTATTTCAAAGTTTTTGGTGAGTGTTCTATAAATTAATGTCTGTGAATTTGTTTTTTCCCCCCATTGTGGTGTAAGTAGTTGAACCCAGAGCCTTGTGCATGCTGAGCAAATACCCTGCCTTGGAGCTTTTATCCTCAAACTACTATGACTTTTTATTGAGTATGTATGATTTAAACCTAAGTATATGTTAGTTACAGCTATAATTTTTGTTACAATTTTTATGGCATTTTGTGATCCGAAACATTTTTGTATTTGTTTTCATCATCATTTTTGTTTCTTGTGGGTAGCTTGATTTTTGGTTTATTATGAGGCTGTTTTCCATTCCTACTAATCTGTGATCTCCCTTCACTCTGTTTTCTGCAGTTAGTCACTTGACTAGTAAATCTTAGCTTAGCTTGCCCTAGAATATTATGTCCTAGTGAACTAACTGTTCAGGCCCGCATTTGGATTTGAATTCCTGGATAATCCACTGCAGATCACCTAGCTCTTGCAGAGTTGCCTGAAGCTTCTCTTTGGCACTGTGCTGGTATATGTGCATATAAGTTTTGTTCGTATTTTTGAGACAGAGTCTCCCTGTAGCCCCAGCTGGCCTGGAATTCTTCAATCTCAGAGAGAGATACCTGGTTCTGCCTCCCCTAAAAGTGTGAACCACCATACCCGGTATATTTTTTATTAATAGCTTTATTGAGATATAATTCATAGTCCATAAAATTTTCCCTTTTAATGTATACAATTAGGTGAATAACTTCTCTTTGCTCATTAAAAGATGATTTCTTGGTTTCAAGGAGATTGACTTTGAAGATTACTAAACCATAGATCTCTACATCATTGTAGATGCCTAGTTTTCATCTCAGTAAGCCTGGGATCAGAACCATGCACACTTTTTTGTTGTTGATAATTTTACTTTATATTCTTTGTTTTAAACATGTAGGCACTAGTTCATCAGCCAAACGGAGCACTTCAGCTGGTAATAAAGAATCCAGTTCTACTAGAGAAAGATTACGAGAACGTACTCGACTAAACCAGAGCAAAAAACTACCTTCTACAGGTCAGGGAGCTAATGAAGTGGTATTAGCTAAACGTTCCCGCAGCCGCACTGCTGCAGAATGTGATGTTCGTATGAGCAAGTCTAAATCGGACAATCAGATCAGTGACAAAGCTGCTTTGGAAGCCAAAGTGAAAGATCTTCTCACACTGGCAAAAACCAAAGATGTGGAAATTTTGCATTTGAGAAATGAACTCCGAGACATGCGTGCTCAGCTGGGTATTAATGAGGATCATTCTGAAGGTGATGGAAAGTCTGAAGAGAAGGAAACCATTACGGCACACCAGCCAACTGATGTCGAGTCTACTTTACTGCAGTTGCAGGAACAGAACACTGCCATCCGGGAAGAACTCAATCAACTGAAAAATGAAAACAGAATGTTAAAGGACAGGTTGAATGCACTGGGTTTTTCTTTAGAGCAAAGGTTAGACAATTCTGAAAAACTATTTGGCTATCAGTCCCTGAGCCCAGAAATCACCCCTGGTAACCAGAGTGATGGTGGAGGAACTCTGACATCTTCAGTAGAAGGTTCTGCTCCTGGGTCAGTGGAAGATCTCTTGAGTCAGGATGAAAATACACTCATGGACCATCAGCACAGTAACTCTATGGACAACCTAGACAGTGAATGCAGTGAGGTTTACCAGCCCCTCACCTCGAGTGATGATGCTCTGGATGCTCCATCCTCTTCAGAGTCAGAGGGCATCCCGAGCATAGAGCGCTCTCGGAAGGGGAGCAGTGGGAATGCGAGTGAGGTGTCTGTTGCTTGCTTGACAGAACGGATTCACCAGATGGAAGAGAACCAGCACAGTACCAGTGAAGAGCTTCAGGCAACTCTGCAAGAGCTAGCCGATCTGCAGCAGATCACCCAGGAACTGAACAGTGAGAATGAAAGGCTCGGAGAGGAGAAGGTCATTCTTATGGAGTCCTTATGTCAGCAGAGTGATAAGCTGGAACACTTTGGCCGACAGATTGAATATTTCCGTTCACTTCTAGACGAGCATCACATTTCTTATGTCATAGATGAAGATGTAAAAAGTGGACGCTACATGGAATTAGAACAGCGTTACATGGATTTAGCCGAGAATGCCCGTTTTGAGCGAGAACAGCTTCTAGGTGTCCAGCAGCATTTAAGCAACACTTTGAAAATGGCAGAACAAGACAATAAGGAAGCTCAAGAAATGATAGGCGCGCTCAAAGAGCGCAGTCACCACATGGAGCGAATTATTGAGTCTGAGCAGAAGAGCAAAGCAGCCCTGGCAACCACATTGGAGGAGTACAAAGCTACCGTGGCCAGTGATCAGATAGAGATGAATCGTCTGAAGGCCCAGCTGGAGAATGAAAAGCAGAAAGTGGCCGAGCTATATTCTATCCATAACTCTGGAGATAAGTCTGATATCCAGGATCTCCTGGAGAGTGTTAGGCTGGACAAGGAAAAGGCAGAGACTTTGGCCAGTAGCCTGCAGGAAGATCTAGCACACACCCGAAACGATGCCAACCGATTACAGGACACCATTGCTAAGGTATTGCTTAAGTAAAAATGCTCCAGTTCAGCACTACACAGTTGCCATATATACAGCATGCTTGTTGTGAATCCAGAATACTTATATGTGTCATTACCTTTTATTTAAGGTTGTACTTTTCAAAAATTGAGAATGATTTCCTGTTATTAGAATAGAGTAAAAAGTATTCTTACAGTGTTGCCACTTTGGCTGTCATTTTATTACCATTTTCTCTTCAGTGGGAGGAGGGGCTAGACTTACAATAACCAGGTGCCTTGTTCTGGGTATGCCTGCAGATGTGCCATGAAATTTTATATATTCATCTCTGATGAACTGTGGCATGAGATGGAAGGGTTTCAGTTTCCAGGGATCTGCAGTGTCTGTGACCTCTTGTTCGCTATACTTGGAGTCTTTCAAAATGAGGTTTGAGCTTTTTTTATTTTTATTTTTTTTTCTCCCTGAGACAGAGCCAACTGGCCTTGAACTCACTGAGTAGATCATGCTGGCCTCGATCTTAGAGAGAGCGACCTGCCTCTACCTCTGCCTCCTGAATGTTAGAATTAAAGGTGTGTGCCACACATCTGTCCTTTAAATAGAGTTTTAGAGTATAGGAACTTCAGTTTCTTGGAGGTCCAGGATTCACTGCTGCAGAGACCTTGAGGATAGCTGATCAGGTTGCTGGTCTCCTGACTAGGGTTCTATATCCTCCTCATTGTTGAATTGAGTGTTTTTGCACAAGTTATTTGAGATATCTAATTATTCCACCTCACATTTAATTTTTTATTTTTTGTCTTAATGTAATTATTTTCTTTCTTAGTGTGTATGTGCATCTGTTTGTGTGAATGTATGCCACATGTGGGCAGGTACCCACAGAGACCAGAAGAGGGTGTTGGATCCCCTGGAGTTGGAATTCTAGGTGGTTGTGAGCTGCCTGATGTTGGTACTGGGAACTGAACTCTGAAAGGGCAGGAAGCACCCTTAACCACTGAGCTGTAGCTCCAGCCCAAGTGCAGTGATTTTCAAAGGGAGAAGTTCTAGTGCATCATTGGTTAAAACTTGAACAACTTAGATTTAACCACTTTCTTAATTTATTCCACATTTGTGTGTGTGTGTGTGTGTGTGTAAGTGTGGAGGTCAGAACAATTTGTGGAAGTCTAGGGATTGAACTCAGGTTTTGTAGTAAGCGCTTTTACCCCCTAAACCATCTCATCAATCTGTTAGTGATCACTTTTAGAAATAAAATTTAGGAGATATGTGTTGCCAGAACACTGTGAACTCTAATACTTTAGCAAAGAGTATTTGAAAAAAAGTTTTGTTGTGTTTTATTTATTATTTGTGCCCATGTGCTATGGTGTGTGGTTGAAGGTCAGAGAACAACTTGGAGGAGTCTCTTCTTTCCTGGTGATTGAATTTAGGTCACCAGGCTTGGCAGCAAGCACCTTTACCCACTGAGCCATCTTGCATGCTTTTTATAATTTTATATTTCATTTATTTTTGAATCTGTCACAAATAATAGCATTTTTGTAGGAGAGCATGTTAATCATTAATCAGATGCATGTATTTGTTTAGTTCAAACTTTGAAAAAGGGAAAATAGGCAAAAAATGCCTCATAAATAATCTGGTTAAGTTTAGTGATGTATCAGCATAATTTTAGTCAGTGATACAGTAAATTTATGCTCAGATCTATCACATAAAAATCTTGTCTTGTTTAGATAGCTGGTTCATGTTTTCTAGCAGCTCTCACACAGGCTTTTCAGTTCATACATATCTGCTCAGACTCGGCTTCCATTACTAAAACAGTAAGTGCTTTTTTCTAGGTTTATCTAGAATAACTAGTGTTCAAAATCCTTCATCAATTTTTAATAGGTAGAAGATGAATACCGAGTATTCCAAGAAGAAGCCAAGAAACAGATTGAAGATTTGAATATGACATTAGAAAAAGTAAGATCAGAACTGGAGGAAAAAGAGACAGAAAGGAGTGACATGAAGGAAACCATCTTTGAACTCGAGGATGAAGTGGAACAACATCGAGCTGTGAAGCTTCATGACAACCTCATCATCTCTGACTTAGAGAGTAAGTGATGGAAGAACCTGTCATTTCTTTTGTGTTTAGCATTAAAACCAGTTCTGACTAGCATGTAGTCTAGAGGCAGTAACACAGCTCGTGGCAGAAATACACAAATGGCAGATGCGTAGTTCACACATTAGCTGACAGTCTTTGGGTTGCTGTTTTGTTCTCAAAGAACTGTTCAATAGAAGCATTGCTTTTAATTGTGCCTAATTAAGCAGAATTTTTTTTTTTTCTTTTTGTAATTGAGGACTTTACTGGCAAGGCAGACAGAGACCCGAACTTAAACCATCTAGTTAAATGTTACTTTTTAAAAAATAGAGTACCGATAGTACCACAAATTATAAAATTTTTTTTATAAAGGAAAAAAGAATTAAAAAAAAAGAAAAAAGAAAAAGCCCATTTATATATAAACCTTCTGACCTTTACCAAGATCAGAAAAGAATATATATTAGTTCTGAGGTATTTTATAATATGGGCTGGGTATTAAAACAGCATACTCATGATTCAGTAATAACTCATTTTTTTAGTGATAATCTGATAAACAGTAATTGCTATTTAGAACAGCTGTACGTTATTCATAAAATATCCAAGATAAAGACAACACTGCAGAAAAGAATCAGTTAATAGCAATATGCTTACAGGGCTTCAAAGCTGAATAGGATCAAAGGTACTTTAAGAAAATGTTTTAGTATGGGCCTAGCTAATTGTTACTATTATTGACTTATTTCTACATGAAAAATAACTAGCTTAAATCTTTATTTCATTGACTTCACTAATTCAATTTTAATGAGACTTAACAATTTTATAATATGAGAATGTCCAATGTGACTATATATATATATACACACACACATATGTGTATGCAATGTATGTATATATATGCTATAAGTATATGTATATGTTATAATAATTAAATGAAAGCCTGCTGTAAGTAAAAAAAAAAAAAAGCACTCAAAAGTTAGTTAAAAAAAATTACACTTAACACTAGAGTACCACACTGGAAAAAATACTTTTTATGACTTCAGTGACATCTTGCTTTTATACAGCAGAAATCGAGCACCTGCTGATAGTTTGTTAAGCAGAATTCTTTAGGTGAAAAGATAATGGAGTCATTTTCTAGACCTTATGAAAAGCTATTTATTTTTAGTGATTGCAAGAATAACTAAGAAAAATACTAATCTGGCATCATTCTAAAACCAAGGCATGGATTTTTTTTTTAAACATTTATTCGTTTTTCTTATTACTCTGAAGATTTTATATTGTGGTGGAAGGAAGCCTCAGGTTTTAAGTTTCTTTGTCTTATACATGAGCAGTTCTTTTAAACTTTATTTTTCATTATTTTGGATATGTAAGGAAGTTGAGAAATAGGATATTTACATGAACCTAATCCATTTTCTTTGAATTGTTTATTAGTTGCAAGTGAGAAAAAGAAAACAATTTTGCAGTGAGAAATTTGATAGTACTTGGGTTTTCATGTGAATGACAGAGGCGGTGTAACAGAGGTGAGGCTGTATTCTAACTGAGACATCCATTAATCACAGAGGAACATGACATGAGCAAACATGACAAATATTCTGATAGCAGAGGTGGGGAGGGTGCTGCAGCCCTTAGCAACGTAAGTGTTGAGAAAGAGAAAGGCTTAGGAAATGTCCCAGATGAAAGAAAGCTGAGGACATATAATAGTGAGATGTAATACCTCTGTCTAGACAGGTCCAGTACTACGGAGGAGAGGGTATAAAGTCATGATCAAAAATTGAATTGTGGATAATAAAGATATGTTGGTATAAATTTATGAAGTTGATAATAACACAGTGTTTACATAACAAAAGAAGGATCCAGGGGCTGGAGAGATAACTCAGTGGTCAAGAACACTGACTGCTCTTGCAGAGGACCTGGGTTCGATCCCCAGCACCCACATGGTGGCTAACAACCATCCATAACTCCAGTTCTGAGGAATCTGACGCCCTCTTCTGACCTCTGCAGGCATTGCATGACAAGGGTATACCTACCTACATGCAGGCAGTACACTCATACACATACAATTTTAAAACATAATAAATTAAAAAAAAAGACTCTTGTTCTTAGGAACCATACACTGAACATTTCAGGCAAAGGGCTGTGATTTATAACCTCAAGGAGTTCAAAAATTAGATAGATGGACAGATACAGAGATGAAAGGATGGCAGGCGATGCAACAAATGAGAATACTGTTTTTGTTTGAGGCAGACTCTCACTGTGTAGCCCTGGGTGGTCTGGAACTCACTCTGTATACCAGGCTGGCCTTGAGCTCACAGATTTGCCTGTCTCTGAGTGCTGGGATTAAAGTATGTACCACCATGCCTGGCCTGAGTAAATGTTTAATAACAGGCTTATTATTTGAGTAAATGGGTCTTTACTATTTTTGCAACTCCTTGTAAATCTTATGTATATCCTTCATCTGGATTCTTAAGACGTTGGCAAGTTTGTAAACCCCATTCCACTCCTGCTGATCCCTTCATCTTCTCAACTGCTCCTACTTTCATGTCTTTGTGTGTGTGTGTGTGTGTGTGTGTGTGTGTGTGTGTGTGTGTGTGTGTGTGTGTTAACTAGTGAGATTCATTAGGATTACTTACAGGAACATGGATGAACGTTATTTATAAGAACATAGGCAACCTACCAATGATGAAACCACTGAAGAAAATGTCTCCCAGCAACCATTAACTGCCTGTAAATTTTCAGAGAGGGGCAAGGCATTTATTATTCTTACATATAATAAGTTTTAAAGTTTTCCATGTTAACTTGGAAGTTCAGTGCTGTCCGTTTAGTATATGTGTATTAATACCCTTTTCTCATACAGTTTTTTTGGTTTTGAACATGGGAAGAGTGACATCTTGTGGTAACTGTGATATTAACTAGAAAAAATGTTAGATGATTCCAGGGACAAAACTTGGCAAATCATTTCTTTAAAAATTTTTATTTTTATTACTTTAAATTATGTGTATGTATGTATCTGTGTATGGATGTGTGTGCCTGGAAGACAGAGGCACCTGATCCCCTGGAGCTGAAGTTAATAGGCAGTAGTGAGCCACGTAAAGTGGGTGATAGGAACTGAACTCTGGCCCTCTTGAAGAACAGTACTCACAACCAGTGAACCATCTCTCCAGCCTCCAAATCACTCATTTAAAAAAAAAATTTATGTGTATAAGTGTATTGCCTGCATATGTGTAAGTGCACCCGTGTTGTGCCATGCCTGCAGAGGTTAGAAGAGGTACCCTGGGTGTCTGGGTACCCTTACACATTTACTCTGACCACAGAATTACATAACTCTCTTTTGTCTAGCTTCTTCTGCTGTTTCCCAATCTCAAGTTATCCCTTGCTCAGGCCTGGCACTGGTGCTCTAAGTAAAAGACACAGGGCCTGTGCCAGGCAGGAAGCTCTAGCCCCCATCTCAGCAACTGCAGAAGGCAGGAAAAGAATGCACATTTAAGGCCAAACATATGCACAGCAAGTGGCTGACACAGTCATCTTGACAAATACATAATCTGAGCCAGACTTGAGATCGTGTGTGTGTGTGTGTGTGTGTGTGTGTGTGTGTGTGTGTGTGTGTGTGTTTTGCACATGCTCATGTATGTGTGCACAGAAGCCACAGCAGGACATCAAGGGTTGTCCTCTATTGCCCTCGACTTTACTGCCTTGAGAATGGTCCTCACAGAACCAGGTAGGCTCGCTGGCCAATGAGCTTTCTTAGGCACACATAGCCAGGCCTGACTTTTTATGTGGATGCTGGCAGTTTGAACTCAGATCCTCCTGCTTACAGTGAAAGTGTTCTTACCCACTGAGCCATCTCCCCAGCTTCAAGACTTTATCCTGATGTTATTCTTCTTTCTTGACACTAGTCAGCTTTGGTTTGCTGAATTGGTGATGAAGTTGCTGGCCTTATTTTGGTAGTTCAGTTAGTTTTCTTTAGTCAGCTGTTTCTCTTTTAAGGTAATAAAATGCCCAATAAATTCTAGTTGGTATTTTTAAAAAATTTATTATTTTTATTTTATGTGTATGAGTGCATTTCCTGCATGTATGCAAGTGCACCTGTGTCATGAAATGCCTGTGGAAGTCAGAAGAGGGCATCAGAATCCCTAGAACTGGAGTCAAAGATGGTTGTTAGCCACTATGTGGGTTCTGGGATGTGAACCTGAGTCCTCTGCAAGAGCAACCAGTGCTCTTAACTGCTGAGCTATCTCTCCAGCCCATCATTTATTTATTTATTTATTTATTTATTTATTTATTTATTTATTTATTATTTATATTTATTTAGCTTTTTAAAAATAAAAAAATATTTTGTTATTTTTATTTATGTGTATGAATGTATTGCCTGCATGTATGTGAGTGCACCTGTGTCGTGCAGTCCTGCGGCAGTCAGAAGAGGGCTTCAGATTCCCTTGGAACTGGAGTTAAGGACGGTTTGTAGCTGCCACGTGAGTGCTGAGAATTGAACCCCGGTCCTCTGCAAGAGCAGTCAGTGTTCTTAACTGCTGAGCCATCTCTCCAGTCCCTATGTTGAGCTTTTTAAATTCATACACTTCCCACTCAAATCCAAACCCTCTCCCCTATCCATGCATCCCCCATCCCCCCACTGAACCCTTTGCACTCTGCCATACACGCTGAGTCTATTCATTCAGGTGTTTGTACCCAAATGTCTGTCAGTGTAAATATGTCCACTGGTGTCTAGTCAGCCCATCCCGTGGTCCTATGTAACTCATACTCTCCCTCACCCAGCAGCAGTCAGTGTCAAATAGTTCTCAATTAGTGCTGGCCCGCCACCCAGTTCTCACCTCCCCTTTGGGTCCTTGTTCAATTGAGACTCGACTGCAGATGTGTCACCCAGTATTGGGCATCTCCCAGGTGTATGTTGTCTGTGCCTGACCAGATAAGCAACTCTACAGTAGCTTCTGTCTGTTGCATAAAGAAGCTTCTTTGATGGATGCTGTATGGCATGCTTGTCACTCTAAGGGAGGTCTCTTCTATCTGGCACTATGTTCCCTGCCAAGCAGCTCCCAGGTATACATATGCATTAGTGTTCAGATACTGTATGTGCATTTCTCATAGGGTTTCTAGGGCATCACTTTCTCCTCTAGGTTTCCTAGCCCCCCCACATTCACTCATCTCCATTCTTTTTTCTCTCATCCTGCTTTCCTCCTCCCTCCCTCCCTCCCTAGCCACAGTGTCCCCATTACCCCACCTTCCCCCCAATACCTCCTGACTCCATCTTTCCTGACTTCCCTCCCTCCCCCACACCATGGTCCCTTGCATATCCCTCTTCTCCCTGTGGATTATTCCCACTTCTTCCACCTCCCTCAGGTAACATCTGTTCCCTACTGTCTCCCTTTCAGGTTGTTTCTTTTCCTTTGCAGCCATGTATCCTTTCCCTATACCTGGCTCCTGATGTTACATCAGAATTTATATACTCACATATAAGGGGTCAGTGCTACAAATGAAGGAGAACATAGATGTCTCCTACTTTTCTGCATTTGTATTACTTTACTTAGTATAACACACTCTAGCTCCATCCATTTACCTGTGAATTTCATAATTTCATCTTTTCTTCCTGCTGAGTAGAACTCCACTGAGTAGATGTACCACATTTTCATTAACCATTCATCAGTTGAAGGGCATTTAGGTTGTTTCCGTTTCTTAGCTATTGTGAAGAGAGCAGCAACAAACTTGAATATATAGGTATCTCTACAGTATGATGAGTCCTTTGGGTATATGCCAAGGAGTGGTATCCCTGTATCATATGATAGGTTCATTTGTAGTTTTTTGAGGGTTCTCCACACTGCTTTCCATAGTGGTTACACAAGTTTGCATTCCCACCAGCAGTGGATGAACGTTCCTCTTTCTCTACATTATTTCCAGCATTTGGAGTCTTTTGTTTTCTTGATCTTTGTCAGTCTGACTGGTGCAAGATGGAATCTTTTTTTTTAACTAAAAAAAAATTTATTGAGAATTTCATACATGCATATAAGGTGTTCTGATCAAATCCATGCTCACTCCCTCCCCTCCAACTCCTCCCATATCTCCCCAGCATGTTTTCCTGAACAACTTTGTATACTCTTTTTTTTTTTAAAGATGGGCCTTTTTGCTACTCTAACATCCCCCCCCCCAGAAGAAGTAACCCTAAAATCTTTTAAGGATTTGATAAGAGCTCCCAAATGCTTTTGACATTTTTTGACTTTTAGCCAAGAAACTGGCTACTTTTCTTTGGGGGTCTTTTTACCCTAAAGTGGTTTTTATCTGCATCTCTCTAATTACTAAGGATGTTGAGCACTTTTTAAGGTGCTTCTTAACCGTTTTTATTTCTTCATTTGAGAACTCTCTGTTTAGGTCTATTGCCCATCTTTTTATTGGGTCGTTTCTTTTCTTTTCTTTTTTGAATTCTTTGTATATTCTGGATATTAATCCTCTCTTGGATGTGTAGCTGGTGAAGATTTTCTCCCACTCAGTGGGTTTCCTCTTCCATTCCTTAGTTGTTTCTTTTGCTGTACAGAAACTTTGTGATTTAATGAGGTCCCACTTACTGATTGTTGACCTTAGTACCTGAGCAGCTGGTGTCCGATTTAGAAAGTCCTTTCCTATGCCTATATCTTGGAGGGTGCTGTCTATATTTTCCTCTAGCAGTTTCTGAATTTCAGGTTTTATATTGAGGTCTTTGATCCCTTTGGAGTTGACTTTTGTGCAGGGTGAAAGACGAGGGTCAAGTTTCATTTTTCTGCAGGTGGAGATCCAGTTTTGCCAACACCAGTTGTTGAAGATGCTCTCCTTCTTCCATTGTTGAATATCAGGTGGCTGAAATTATATGAACTCATGTTTGGGACTTCTGTTGTGTTCCATTGATCTACACGTCTCTTTTTGTGCCAGTGCCATGTTGTTTTCATGACTATACCTCTCTAATATCTGGGATCTGGTATGGGGATCCCCCAGCATTGTTCTTTTTGCCCATGATTGTTTTGACTATCCAGGGTCTTTTGTGATTCCATATGAATTTTAGGATGATTCTTTTTCAAGCTCTATGAAGAATGTCATGGGTATTTTGATTGGGATTGCATTGAATCTATAAATTGTTTTTGGTAAGATAGTCATTTTTACAATATTGATTCTCCCAATCCATGAGCATGGTAAGTTTTTCCATCTCCTAGTGTCTTCCTCTGTCTCTTTCTTTAGAGTTTTGAAATTTTCATTGTAGAGATCGTTAATGTCTTTGGTTAGGTTTATTCCTAAATTTTTTTTTTTTAAGGCTATTGAGAATGGGAGGGTTTCCACAAGTGCTTTTTCTGATTGCTTGTTATTGGTATATAGGAAGGCTACTGTTTTTTTGTAGGTTGATTTTGTATCCTGCCACTTTACAGACAGTATTAATCCTAACTAAAATTTTTGGGATCTCTTATGTATAATATCACGTCATCTACAAATAGAGATAATTTGACCCCTTCTTGCCAATTGCTTTTCCTTTCATTTCCTTCTCTTGTCTTATCTCGCAAGAGTTTCAAGCACGGATAGGTAAAAAGTTGGTGGAGAATGAGCAAATAGAGGAGGAGGCACCAGGACACAGATAAAACTCCATCAAAATAGGGTTTATTAGCAAAGGAACGTATGGGACAGATTCCCTTCCGGGCAGGGAAAATGTCTGCCTGGGTCTTGAGCCTGGGGTCTTTTAAAAAGGGAGGCTTCTGCTTCCTGCAGAAGGTGGGAAGATATATATATATATATATTTAAGTTGGGTGGGGGGAAGTGGGAGAGTGGGACTGTTAAAACCTGTCTTCTTTAGAGATCAAAGGGGAAGCCTGCTGTGTTGTTGGCCAAACAGTGGAGAAAAGTCTGCTTCTCTTGACTTTAAAGACCAAGGTGCTTATCAGCTCAGTTCCTTTTTTCAGGCTTGAGAAATCCGAAGTCCATGGGACCCTTATGGGGAGAGGGGGAGGCTGCTGCTGCTTGAAACCCTAATAAGCACTATATTGAAAAGGCGTAAAGATAGTGGACAGCCCTGTCCGGTTCCTGATTTTAATGGGAATGTTTCCAGTTTTTCTCCATTTAGGATGGTGTTGGCTATGGGTTTATTGTATACAGGATTAATTATGTTGAGGTATATTCCCTCAAGACCAGTTCCTTCTACAAATTTTAACATGAATGCATGTTGGATTTTGTCAAATCCCTTTTCTGCATCTGTTGAGATGACCATGTGGTTTTTGTCTTTAAGTCCATTTATATGTTTTATTACATTTATTGACTTATATATGTTGAACCATCCCTTTATCTCTGGTAAAGCCGACTTGATCATGGTGGATGATCTTTCTGTTGTGTGTCTGTATGCGGTTTGCAAGTATTTCATTGAGTATCTTTGCATCTATGTTCATTAAGGGTCTGCAGCTTTCTTTTTTGTTGTATCTTCACCTGGTTTTGGTATTAGAGTGATAACTGGCTTCATAGAAGGAATCTGGGAGTTCTCCTTCTGTTTCTATCTTTTTGAATAGTTTAAGCAATATTGGTTATAGATTTTCTTTGAATGTCTGGTAGAATTCTGTGAATCCATCTGGGCCCTGGCTTTTTTTAGTCAAGAGGTTTTGAATTACTGTTTCAATTTCCTTATTTGTTACAGGTCTGTTTAAGCTGTGGATCTCTTCTTGTTTTAACTTTGTGGTGGCCACGATTTTAGAAATTCATCCATTTCTTCTAGGTTTTCAAATTTAATGGAGAATAGATTTTTAAAGTATTCTCTTACAATGTTTTGGATTTTTTTGGTGTCTTTTGTGATGTTTCCCCTTTGTCTCAGACTTTGTTGATTTGGATTTGTTCTTTCTTTCTTTTGGTTAACTGGGCTAAGGGTCTGTTTATCTTGTTTAACCTTTCAAAGAACCACCTCCTAGATTCATTGTTTTTTTTTGGTATTGTTTTCTTTGTTTCTATTTCATTAATTTCTGCTCTGAGTTTTGTTATTGCTTCTTGTCTACTAGGTTTGGGATTGGTTTGTTCTTGCTTTTCCAGAGTCTTGAATTATATTGGTTTTTTGTTTTATTTTGTTTTTTGAGTTCCTTGAATTCACATTTATAAATTAGTCTTCACAGTTAATTCTATTTGGGAACAAAAAATAAGTGAACATATTTCTGCTTTTCCTACATATAATACAGTTGTGTTTTAATTCTTGACAGCCCATGGATTTGAGTTTTCTAAAGGGATGACTGGCTATATTTTTGAATCCCCTGCCATGTGCTAGCTGGTTCTTGCATCTTTGGTGTTTTGTCCTTTTGAGATAGTGTGGGAGCCTGCGAGCGACCCTGCAAAGATGGCACCAAGAGGAAGTGAACAGGGCAAGGCCTGGCTTGTTTTGAAAACCTCCTGATTGGCTGAAGGACACTTACTTCCCTGTCCCTTGGGGCGCGTGATCAGCGCCTGATCATCGTTGATGTCTATGGGACTCTGCCCATGTGGCTGGTTGACCTTTAAGCCGATCGGATATATTGGGGGGGGGGGATTTCCAGACTGCGGCTGCCTTATAAGCACAGTGACACTTGCAATAAACGAACTCCTGCTTGACAAGATTCCCTGTCGTGTCTGATTGTCCTCGGTGTGTCTGATTGTCCTCGGCAAGGAGGCCTGGCTGAACAGGGGACAGCGCATCTCTCTTTCCCTGATCTCCTGTGTGGGTGGCTTCTTCGGAGCCGTGTGCAGGCCGGGTCTGCTTGAGCCTGGAGGGCCCCCACAAGATAGGGTGTTCTGTAGCCGAGGCTAGTCTCAAACTCATTGTGTAGCTGAGGGTCACCCTGAATTCTTGATCCTCCTGTCACCTCCAAGGTACGGAAATTACAAGCATAGGCCCCTATGCCTGACTTATATCTTCTGTTTTAAATTCTGTCAACATCCTGGAAGGTAAGTACTATATTAGTCCTATTTTACAGATGAGGAAACCAAAGGCTCAGACAGACTAAAAAACCTGCCCAACATCACACTAGGAGGGTGTGGCTGCAGCATTGCAGCAGACGGTGGTAGGTGGCAGGGTTTCAGAAGGATGGTGAGCCAGCCGCAAGCAGAACCCTCCTGTCTCTGGGATGCCACTTATCTTGCTGTGCCCAGTGCTGGGTTCTCCGCGTTGTCACTCAAGTTAAAAACGCAGAGAAAATAGCAAAACCTCTACTCTAAACCGTATTTCCACTTTATCCCTTTACAACAGAGTAAATGAAGCACACAGCCTGATTCTATGGAAAGATACTATGAGCTAAACTGAATGGGGTGCTAACCATTTTCAGAGGCTCACCCACACTAGTCACCCTGCTCCTACAAGTCTCCTGTCAGTGAAGGCCTGACAGGTCTCTGAGGAACTAGCAAAGGTTCACATTACAGTCGGTACAAGGAGCTTTGGTGGCTTTTGAGCTCCCTGCCCTTGCTAACAACTTTGTTAAGTTGTTTACATGTGCTCTTTCTGATTTTTTAATGTAGGCACTAAGAGCTATAAACTTCCCTCTTTGGACTGCTTTTAGGGTGTCCCAGAGGTTTTGTTGTGTTGTGTTCTTGTTTTCATTTTGTTCCAGGAATACTTTTATTTCTTAATTTTTTCTTTGACCCATTTATGATTCAGGAGTGTGTTAAATCTCCATGAGTTTGTGTATTTACTAGAGTTTCTTTTGCTGTTGGTTATAAACTTTATTGCACTATGGTCTGAAAGAAGACATGGAATTATTTCAGTTTTTTTTGTATTTGTTGAAATTTGTTTTGTCTCCCAGGATGTGGTCAGTTTTAGAATAACTTAGGTCTGAGTTGCTGAGTAGAAAGTGTATTCTTTAGTGGTTGTGTGGAATAGTCTGTATATATCTATCTGCTAGGTCCATTTCATGTAGTATGTCATTTAATTCAGATGTCTCTCTGTTTATTCTTTGTCCAGTTGTCCTGTCTATTGAAGAAAGGGGGATATTATAGTTGCCCGCTATCACTGAGTTGGTGTCAATCTCTGTTTTATGGTCCTGGACTACTAATTTTATGAAATTGGATGCTCCAGAGTTTGGTGCATAACTGTTCATGACTGTAATATCTTCTTGGTCAATTGTTCCTTTGATCCTTTGATTATAATGAAGTAACCCTCCTTATCTCTTCTGTTGAGTTTTAATTTGAAGTCTATTTTGTCAGATATTAAAGTTGCAACACCTGCTTGCTGCTTAGGGCCATTTGCTTGGAATATTTTTTGCCCATCCTTTCACCCTAAGATAGTGTCTGTCCTTGAATGTGAGATGAGTTTCTTGAAGACAGCAAAAAGATGGGTTTTCTTTCTTGATCCACTGTGCCAGCCTGTGTCTTTTGACAGGGGAATTGAGGCCGTTGATATTTAGTGTTATTATTGAAAGGTGTGTATTATATGCTGTCATTTCAGTGTTCTTGTGTTTGTGGCCCTACTCTGTGTTCCTGTTATACTTTTCTTTATTTTCTTTCTGTAGCCTCTTGGGCATACTATTCCTTTCTTCAGTCCTTTGTAGTCAAGTATTCTCTGTAGTGCTGGTTTGGATGACATGAATTCTTTCATCCTATTTGTGTCATGGAAAATTTTCTATTCCCCTTTGACTTTGATAGATAGTTTTTCTGGATAAAGTATTTGGGGTTGGCATCCATGGTTGTTTAGAACTGGGAATACTTTGCTCTATGCTCTTCTGGCTTTATAGTTTGCATTGAAAAGTCAGCTGTAATTCTGGTGGGTTTTCCTTTATATGTAACTTGTTACGATATGTCACGGGAATTTTCTGTTCTGATCCTATCTTAATGGTGTTCTCTGTGCTTCTTGAACTCTATAGGTATATATTTCCTTAATTTAGGGGAGTTTTCTTCTATAATCCTATTGAAGATATGTTTGAGGCCATTGGTTTGAGTTTCTTCCACCTATATGCCTATAATACATAGATTTGGTCATTTCATGTTGTCTCACTTTTCCCCATCATTTATTTTTAGTAGATGGAGTTTAGTTGGAAAATGACTAAAAATTCTTCATAATTTTTTAGCCATATAGCTTCTTTTCCCAATTTTTGAGATGAAAAGTTAAATATGTATAAATATTGGAGGAATAATTATTACCTACTGTTTATATATTTGATATTTACTAATATTTTACATTGCTTTCCTTGGTATGTGTATGTGTCTACTTAGTTGACCTACTTGTTAAGTCATAGCCCAATGACACCTAAGTCCTAAATCCTTCAGCATGCAGTTCCTAAGAGTCTTGTCAGTCACATTTAGTAAAACTGGTTTTAGTTCTCTAATGTCATCTTATAGTCCATAATTAGATTCTCCAGCTCTCATCACAATGTCTCTTCATAGATTTATGTACTTTTAGCTTTTAGTATTTTTGCAGTGTTGGACTTCATGAATGCTACGCAGCCTCGCTACTACTGAGTTCTAGCTCAAGCTCTAGCTTTATGTATTAATTTATCTGGCTGTTTACTTAATCTTATTTTGATTTTTTACATTTATTTATTTTTATTAATTGATTTGTGTGTGTGTGTGTGTGTGTGTGTGTGTGTGTGTGTGTGTGTTTTCTGTTTGTGTATATACAATGGGAGTTGGGTGGAGGTGAGAGGAACATGTGTGAAAAAATTTTTCTTTTTCAATCACATGTGTTCTGGGTGGTGATGTGCATATACCATGGCAGTTGGGTGGAGGTCAGAGGACCACATGTGAGAAAAGTTTTCTCCTTCCATCACATGGGTTCTGGAGGTTGAACTCAGGTGTCAGACTTGGCAACAAGCACCTTACCTGTTGAGCCATCTTGATTGCCCTAGTTTTTTTCTTTTCTTTAGAGATTGTCTTGCTTGTAGCTCAGGCTAGCTTTGAACTCATGATCCTCTTCTTAGTCTCCAGAGTTCTGGGATTACAGATATGTGGTACCATATGCTGATCTTTTTATTTTTTTATGAGAACCGGAATCTAAACATCCAGTAGCATGTGTGACATGTTCCAGTACTGTGAACGCTAGCCAGTAGACATGAGGCTCTGGAGTCAGCACCAACTTGGTTTCTCTGTGTTGGTTCTACAACTCAGCTCAGGTTCTTCAGCAGAAGGGTCTTATGGTGAAGTTTTGTGGATAACCAAGAGCAGGGGTAATGGTCAGTATTGTTTGAGAGTCTATGGGACCCCTGGTAAATAGCTTTAAGAGGAGTTCATCCATTTTTGGCAGTGGGGTTCTACTTTGTTAGCCTATTGTGTCTAGTAGGGATAATGCCCCCCCTGTTATAAGGTAACTCCTTTTAATCTTAAAGTGTACACACACACACACACACATACACACACACACACACACACACACATATATTTTAAGTTGCTTCTGTAGGGGTAGATTTTCAAGTGACTTTTTCTAAAGGACTTTAGTGATAGCTCACCCTCCTCATTCTCCTTCCACTGCCCTACCTTCCCATTCCCAACCCCATTTAACCCTTCCTACTTTATTATTTCTCTTTCCTCCTTTATTGCAATTCACTGCTTCTCCCAGGATGCCTCTTCTCTATCCCCCATGATCATTTGTTAGTTTCCTGATTTCTCTGAATTTTCAAATTGAAGTATGCATATCTTAGATTTCTAAGCTAGCATCTCTCTATAAGAGAACATGCAGCATTTGTCTTTCTGAGTCTGGGTTATCTTACTCAGGATGGTTGTTTCCAGTTCCAGCCACTTACCTTCTGTGGATTTAAAGTCTGCTTCATACGATAGAGCCCATACCTGACATTGATAGCAGACCTAGGAGTTTGAGGCTAGACAGCTCACAGGCCATAGGGGAGAACTGTAATACTAGTTTTTTAACTAAATATAGTGTTAAACTGCTAATGACTTATTGTTATACCCATCGATGAAGGCATTTCTCAACTCTCATTGTGCTGCTTAATGCAGCAGATGGTGATATCCCACAACTGGCCAATGTGCAGAGAACAAGAGGCTGCAGAGTACTTATTCCTGACTGTGTATGACATTATATCAAACTCCTGCCTCCCAAGTCTCAGGGATCATTGTGGAAGAAAAGGTGGAAAGAGTATAAGAGCCAGAGGTGGTGAATGACCACAAAGAAACAGTTTCCAGATAGCTGGTCAGTTACTCATATGAACTCACAACAATGGTGACAGCATGCACAAGTCCTGTCAAGTTCAAACCAGACAAAATCGAAGCATAGACATGGGAAGTAGGTAAGAAAATCCAACCCAACCTAAGGAACTTTTGACAACAGATGGCTGCTGGGAGGGGGAGAGTCTGTCTCTTTCAAGGATGGGACTCTTGGTAGGTTAACCAGGCTCCAGTGGATGAACCCATACTGAAGGACATTTGGGAACATGAATTAGATTCTATAGGCCTTATTTTATATATGTATGTAATAAAGTACATTAAATTGAGTGGGGACAGTAAGGGAGGTGTGGGTGGGGGATCTAAATACCATCAAATTGTAGTCTAAGTAAATCGCAAAAATTCAATTAGTAATAATAATAAAAATAAAAAATAAAAGTATATGGCTTATTTGAAACTCATATGTCTTTTTCAGATTGGGAATGAAGCTTTACACACCATCTGCTTTGCCCATTTTTTAATAGATTGTTTACTCTGGATCTTTCTCTTCCTCTGAAAATCCCACTTCATTCAGTGGGAAATGCTAGATTAGGTGGAAGGCTATGTGATTGAAGGCAGTACCCTGAGGATTTTACTGGGCTTCAGAGGACAGGAAAGTTGTTATGGGCTTTGATTATTTTAATAAGTCTTCAGGAGTTACAGGTTGAGCCTGGGCCCATGGTAACTCCTTGGTAACATCTCCATGATTGGTAGGCATATAACCAAAGCAAGCATTTTTATTTGTCAGGGACTACAGGTTGTTGTAGTGAGATAGTTATGAAGCCCATTATTAACCAAGAAGTGGAGTGCCCAGAATTGATCAGCATAAAATTGAGTCTAGTAATAATGAAACAACAATTTATTCGATTTCTAGAGTAAAAATAGCACTGTAAAAATAGAGGTATAATTTGTGTTTAAAAACAAGGAGATAGATGCTTTTGATAGAATTTGAATTGAAGGCAGTAGGTGGCAGTGTCTCTCACACTAGGGAAACTGAAGAGGAAGGGAAGTTATTTAGAGGTTCCTGAGTAGGAATAATCTGCCTTCTTGTATGATCATCGATTGTACTTGATAGCAGTTTTGCCAGGTAGTCTTTTAAAATAAGGACTTAAATATAAACTCCTTTGTGTTCAGGGAGGAAAAGTATATCGTCATTTGTAACACTTTATTTCAAAGCAAAATGCAGACATGATCATAAAATTTAAATCGAATTTCCTGAAGACACTTTTAGTGTACTTTATGCTGTTTAAATATGTTGACTGGCTACCAGCTGTCCTTTCATTTGAAAACAATAGCAACAGGATGTGACAGTAATAAATGTGTAGCATAGCAGCAGAATGTGATTGTGTGAAGTCTGTGGTTATGAACGTAGGGACTGAAGAAACAAAAAAGCATGAGGACAAAAGAAGTGAGCGGAATGCAGAATTTTATAGTTCGTCTAAAATGAGTATGTTAAAGAGTCAAGGGTCACAGTATGTAGCTGGAACTCATTATGTAGACTGGTTAGCTTCAACTCACAGAGATCCACCTGCCTCTGCTGGGTTTAAAGGTGTGTGCCACCCTTTTCAAGATGACAGGCATTAAAAGCGAACTGTGATAAAATTTGTCTGGTGTGAATTATGTCTAAAGAAAAGTAGACATGTCCTTTGTGACCAGAAGAAAAGGAAAACAATATTTAGAAATAGTTTCAACAGAAATTATGTACCTCAATAGTTTTTGTGTGTCTATTTTTATTATAAAATATCTCTTGAACAGGTGGCTCCCTGTGAATTTGCAGCCACTGTGGTCTACGTTTCAAGTTTCAGGCTAGCCAGGGCTACGTAGTAAGGGCCTGCCTCAGAAGGAAAAGAAAAAATCTCTTATACATAAATGGATTCAGTAAAAGGAAAGGCGTAACTCCTAGTATTTTTAGCTTCTGTCATTACTTTTACCTGTGTCTGATAATATCCAAATCCTGAATTCATCCATGTGTGAGGTCACAAGAAGCCAAGTTCCCTTGCTGGTTTCAGAGGCAAGGATGAGGTTTCAAGTAGCTTGCTCAGGAAGCAGTCTTAAAATGTAAGATTTGCATATGAAGTCATCCCCCTTTGCTACCTGAACACAAGCATTGGCCTTTTTATCTCTAAAAGGGTGGAAACAATCTTTTTTTTTTTTTAATGTCTTCATCATCTAGGAAAAAATACCCGATTCATTGTTTATATTTATGAGATAGTCATTCAATTAATGAGTAAATTTTGAATACTTTATTTTCATGGCACCTGACTTTGTTAAGCAATTTGGGGCAATGTCCACCAGCTACACCAAGATGAGTCTGTCCCTCTGTCACCCATTTTACCTCATTGTATTCTGTGCCTCTCCATTATTTTTTTGGCACATTTTATCTAACTTTAGAAAATATTATTTGATGCTTATAATAATAATACATATAAATGTGTTGTTACTGAAGTTAATTTATGCCATTTGATGGTGCATGCCTTTAATCCCAGCAGGGACAGGTGGATCTCTGGGAGTTCAAGGATAACCCTGTCTACATATTGAGTTCCAGTTCAGTCAGGCTACATAGTGTGACCCTGTCTCAAACAAACATGCACACACATACACACACATACACATACACACACACACACACACACACACACACACACACAGACGTGCACACACACAATGAGTCTGTGAAATGACTCAACGGGTAAAAGAGTTTGCTTTGCAAGTCTAAGATTCTGAATTTGATTCTGGAACCCACAATGGAAGCAAGAATCAACTCCTTAAAGCTGTCCTCTGACCTCTACACATGTGCTGTGGCACACGCACTCCTGCACTCTTACACACATGGATCACACACATGTAGTAATGATTTTTGAAATAGCACCACTGGAGACGTGCCTGAGTGGTTGAAAAGACTTGCAAAAATTTGTACAAGGCCCTGGGCTTTATGCTCAATACTGTGTGCCTCTCCCACCTCCAGATCAGACCATTAAATGAACCAACATTAAATGAAAAGCATAATGTCTCAGAGGAGGAAGGTCCTAATAATAGGGTTAAGAAGATGCTGAACTGTCTAGGAAAAAAGCATCAGCATGCTCATACTTTAGCGTCTTGATTCAAAGTGAACACTCTGTTAATTGAAGGGAAACATTTAATTTCATGTCATTTCACTGTGTCTGGATTCCTTGTTACTAAGGCTAAGGAATGGGATAGGATGTTATTTACACACGAGTAATATGTAGTCATGACGTCCCTGAGAATTGATAATTAAGTTCTGTCAACAGAATACCAATTTTTAGGAAAAAAATCCCATGTAATGATGATCTTCGTATTTTTCTTCCTTATTGCTACCATTGCATATTTGCACATATATTCTGTTTTAAAAGCCTGCTATTTTTTTAAATTTTATTTTATTTTATTTATTTATTTTTTGTCTTTTTGAGACAGGGTCTCCCTGTAGCCCCAGCTGTCCTGGAACTCACTACGTAGACCAGGCTGGCCTCGAACTCAAAAAGATCCGCCTGCCTCTGCCTCCCAAGTGCTGGGATTAAAGGCGTACGCCACCACGCCTGGCTAAAAGCCTACTATTTTAATAAAAGCTTACTATATGCAGAGTACTGGAGCTGTGAAGTCATTGAAACATAGCTCCAGACCTTTGAAGTGTTTTCAGTAAAGTGATAGAGACAGGTGTATAAAGAAATACGATGGAGTTGGTAGCTTGTGTCTGGCATGTACAAGGCCCTGGGCTTGTTGAGGGGTGTGGGGTAGGGTCAGGGAGAGGGGAAGGAAAGAGGAGGAGAGGAAGAAAAGGAAGGAGAGGAAGAGAGAAAGAGAGAAAATGAATGAATATGAATCAGAATAGACAGGGAACTAGCATTGTAGGTAAAAATCATAGTAAAAGATGATCATTACCATATATGAATGCCTTTTCTGGTGCTTAACTGGAAAGTGGTTGGTTCTTGAGCTATTGGAGTAACCAGTATGATAAATGTACAGAGGGACAGTTACAACATGGTGCCCTCCTACCGTATTCTTCCTGTGTGCATGGATTTTAAAATCCATGATCAGAACCTCCTTCCAAATAGAATGTGATTTCCTATTATATTTATGGCTCCATTACATAGAATTAATTGATATCTTTCTGTATTACAGTTGTATAAATAATTTTTACTAATTTTGCTGTTCTTGAATTATTTCAGTGTGGAAAGGAAATTATGCTTGCATAATTTAAATTAATAGCTTCTGTGATTAAAAGTTCACATTTTAGGGGCTGTAGAGACGGCTCAGCAGTTAAGAGCACTGACTGCTCTTGCAGAGGACCCAGGTTCGATTCCTAGCACCCACATGGTGGCTACGAACCGTCCTTACCTCCAGTTCCAGGGGAATCCGATGCCCTCTTCTGACCTCTGCAGCTTTGCATGACACAGATGCACTCACATACATTCAGGCAATACACTCAGGCAATACACTTGTACACATAAAAAAATAAAAATAATAAAATATTTTTTAAAAGTTCACATTTTAATAGCAGTCAATGTTGTTTTGATTGGTTTTGTGACAGCAGTGTGTAAGTTTCTAACAATTCCTTTTAGTTTACTTAGGAAGTGGTGCAGAAACTAATATTTGAATTGAGCATTTTCATACTTTTAAAGTTTTGCAATAAAAATAAAAGAAGTCTTAGGGCAGTCTTTGAATGTCACATTTAAGTGCTTTTTATATAATTCCTTTTGAACATTTGAATTCATTAAGAAGCATTATGTTTAAGTAGGAATATTTAAACTTTTGTGGTCTTTTCAGATACAGTTAAAAAACTCCAAGACCAGAAGCATGACATGGAAAGAGAAATCAAGACACTTCATAGGAGACTTCGGGTAGGATAAATCTTTGTGTGTTATTTCGTTAGAAAACATGACTTTCTGAAATTTGAGCTGTGGACATTGACTGTATCATCATTTACCTTAACTGGTAGATCAATGAGATATTGACACCCCCCCCCACACACACACACCCTGGGCCTTGGACAAAAGCAAATGCCATTATTTTAAGTTGGGACTGATACTGCATTTAAGGTAGAAGAATGTACTAGTAATTTATTGATGGTGATTTTAGGAAAAATTAAGAAAATGTGTTACATTTTGAAAAAGAAGTTCATTAGCTTTTTTTTTTTTTTTTTCTGTCTTTTTGAGACAGGGTCTCCCTGTAGCCCCAGCTGTCCTAGAAATCACTATGGAGACCAGGCTGGCCTTGAACTTACAGAGATCCACTTGCCTCTGCCTCCTCGAGTGCTGGGGTTAAAGACGTGTGCCACCATGCCCAGCTCGTTAGCTTTTGATCGTAAATTACCCCAACGAGGCTGTTTTTACATGTGTTTTCTGTATTCTCTGGATTGGATTAGCTTGTCAATTGCAGTGCTGCTAAGATGCGGAGGGAGAATGTTAATCATACGTCAGGTCGTGCCACAGTTGCTGTGACTGCCTTCATGACATCAGGAAATTGCTTTGAGGGTGCGAGGGCCCAGGCCAGGCCTGACTGTGGCTCTGGGGGAGGTGAGATGCTGGGGAGACTTCCCCACTCAGCCACACCCGCATCCCCCATGACTGTGGGAAGCACCAGACCATACAGTTCCTTACAGCCTCTTTGTGTAATTTTGTCTGCCTGTATTGAGTTCAGTGTTTTTCTTCTGGCTTCCTCTTCCTTTTCCTTTACTTTGGATTTTTTTTTTTTTTTTGGTGAGTTTTTGATGTCAGGATATTTATAGTTCTTCATCTTATGTTTCACATACCATTTCTATACCTTCTTGAGATTGCCAGAGGTAAAGTACTAAATTTTTGATGGTATTTGTTTTCATAAGACTTGCTTTGAAACTTGCATGAGGAAGGGAAGTCATAACATTTTTTTCTCATTAATATTTATTGAGCACTCAGAGAGTGCTTGATGCCTTAGTAGGAAGATCAGATAACAAATCTTTATTAAGAATAAGTTCACTGATGATAGTTGCTTTGTCTGTTAGAAATAGAAAACAGCAGCTATAGGGTTTTAAAACTGTCATCATTTAAGAATATGACTTGTTAGAGCAGAGTAATCAAACAGATTTTATTGCTTTTAAATAAATCGTCATTGCTTTCTTTTGGAAATAAAAATTCAGTGTTTTAATATAGGAAGAATCTGCAGAATGGCGGCAGTTTCAGGCTGATCTCCAGACTGCAGTAGTCATTGCAAATGACATCAAGTCGGAAGCCCAAGAGGAGATTGGTGATTTAAAACGACGGCTACACGAGGCTCAAGAAAAAAATGAGAAACTCACAAAAGAATTGGAGGAAATAAAGTCACGCAAGTATGTTCTGTGAAACCAGTTGTGTGTTATGTTTCAGGAAAGAACACTTCAACCTCAATTTAGTGTTGTGGTACTAATGCTATTTCTTCTCTTGATTCTCACAGTCCAGTCCTCTTGTTTTTCTTTAGATTGTAGACTTATGAGCAGGGTTGGCTTCTGTCCAGGCCTTCCTCTTATTAGCTGTGTGGTCTTGGTCAGCAGTCTTAATGTCTCTGTACCTTGGTTTTCTCATCTGTAAAACAAAGGCAATACTAGCTGCCTGGTAGTATTGTGAGGTCCAAGTGAGATAAGGCCTACAGAGTGCTCAAAGCAGTGATCAGTAAACTTTAGCTGCTATTTTTGGAAAAGTAAGTTTAACAGTTTTGTTCCATCACTCACTTGAAGAATTTTCTTTTTTTTTCCATATCCTCCAAAGTAGTACATCCCCATCCCCACCCCATCTAACACAGAGATCATAGGAAATCCATAAAAATTATTAGATGAGGGGAAATCTGTGATATGCTCTGAGCTCCACAGTGAGACTTCATCTGAGTGGGGAGAGAACGTTTGTGTTTAGTGTCATTACTAAAATTTGGTTAGCCTTTACTTTGAATAATTGCTACTTAGGTATAGGGGGAAAACTGGAAAAACATATCTTCAAAAGGCTTTTATTTTATTATTGCTTAGCTCTACAGTGTGGGCTAGAGAAGACTTGCTAAGTGCCTTTCATTGACTCTCTTACGTAGAACTTGGAATGAGGCAGAATGATTTTCCACTGGTATAAAATTTATATCCCTTTTTCCCTCTGTGTATGTATTAAGTGAATAGCTTATCAGAAATACCCCATTTCAGAGTTATACTGAGTGACTGAAGTTCATATGGGCCTTACATATGCTAGAAAACTCCTTGGCCACTGAGCTATACTCCCAGCACTAAAATTTTACTCCACTGGATCCTGAAAGTTCATTAGTGTTTATATTTTAAAGAAATGCTTTGCAAAAGAGGCAGCATCATGTACAATAGTGATTGTTAGGGTGACATCTGCCAACTCCTGGAATTCTGCAAGACCCTTGTAGTTAGTATTGTTTTCATAATAGGTTGTTGGCCATTTTTTTAAAGTTCAGAACCCTCTAAAATGAAAGAAAACAAAGGTTTCACCTAAAGATACCCTTCCTGAAGGGGTAAAGTATTAATTTTACTAAATCTCAGTCCTGAAATGCCCTGTTTTCAACCTTCCGTGTGACAGAGTGGGAAGTATGGTGGATATACTTCTGCTTCATCTTCTATGCCCATCTGAGGCTCTCTTGAGGTGAGCACTGGATTACTTTAGTTTGAGCTGCTTTTCTCTTTTCATGGAATGCCATTTTTATTTAAGAATGGTGGAAGACAAACTGCAGCCTTGCAAACACTGGTACTTAGTAGGAAGTTTCTTGAAAATGATTAACACCCTTTCAAGGAAAATTACTGATGGTGTTCATTGTTTTTGATTAAATGTGGGTATTCAAGTAAATATTAGAATTTTTGAAAGCTTCCATCTACCATTGCAAGCTTGCCAACTTCTAATATTTTTTAAAAAATCGTTAAATTACATTTATTTATTTATGTATGTGTGTGTGTCTGTGTCTGGCCCTGTGACAAGCCCTGGTGCACATGTGGAAGTCAAAGGACAACTTGCAGAAATTGGTTTTCTCCTTTTACCATGTATGTCCTGGGATTGAGCCCAGGTTGTTGAGCTTGGTTGCAAACACCTTTCCCTGCTGAGCCAGCTCATTGTCCTAAAAAGTTTTTGGTGATATCATCAGTGATAGCAATTATGTATTATACAACGAAAGGCATTTGAAAAACCTGTGTAATGCAGTAAGCCAGTATTTTTCTTATGATAAATGCATGATGTTACAGAATCATAGGCCTTTCAAATAGAAGTGCCTTTCAAAGTAGCAGTAGACTAGTGGGTTTTAAGAGGTAGGGAAGGAAAATTTATTTACATGGCTTCATTTTCTACAGCATGACTAACCTTTTTTTTTTTTCGGAAGTGATTAGACTCAAACATAGGACCCAATTCATGCTCAGCAACTGCTGTACTACTGAGCTATGGCTCCAGCGTGCAGCTAGCTTTATTTTTCAGGGCCTTTATCTGCTTAGGCAAGGGCTCATCACTCAGTAACTGACTTAATAATAGCTGTCCATTGTTATGCTGTAGAATAGCTCCAGTTATCTATCTGAAAAGACTATTAAGATATTCTTCCCATTTCTAATCACACATCTGTTTGAGATCTGCATTTTTCATATCTCAGCACATTGAATAGAGAAGAGATGCGATTATAATTGTCTTCCTAGCAGACAGTAAATACGTTATTTTTTTTTTTTAAAGTAAGGCACTGTTACTCTTAATTTTGGGGGGCTTTGGAAAATAAAATTTTTCATAAAATATATTTAGATGTATTAAAATTCTTTGAGATAAGGTCCTATTATGTAGCCCTCGCTGGCCTGGAACTTGTTATGTAGACCAGGCTGGCAGTAGATGCACAGAGACCCATCTGCTTCTGCTTCCTGAGTGCTGGCATTAAAGGCATGTGCCACCACCACTGCCTGAATTAAATATTTTATGTATTTCATAGTTTTAGTTAATTTAACAGATACTAACTATAAACAAAAGTCTTTTAGAGTCATAAATTTCAGGGTCCTAAATCATTTTTAGAAGTGGGGTAGGGGCTCTAATATTACTGTTCCAGATTATTTAAAGCTTCTCTTCATGACATCTAACTGAGCAAGGTCTGTGTGGAGGTGCTTAAGCCTGGAAAAAACAAAAACAAAAACAAAAAACTGCCAGAAGAGCCAGATTGGTTTTTGTCCGTCGAAGCCTACTTCATAGTTTTATGACATGTGCAAAGGCTACAATTACCTCATTCTACACGAAACTTTTTTGTTAGTCAATTCAGTGAGTAAGAGAGGGCCAGAAATGAAATAGAATTGCTTTTTTGATGACTCAGGATGAGTCACGCTGAGCTGCTAGGGGGTCTCATGTTACTAATATGGAGCCTGGCTTTTGTTTGTTTGTTTTTATTTTTTCTTTGTAGAAATTCTCTTTGGATACTACAGCAGTTTTGTTTTGTTCTTTAGGAGCACAAGTTTTGATTCCATTCCTTTATCTCCATATCTAAGCAGAGCATTTTAGCTAGAACCTGCGTAGACAATCTGAATGTGCTGGTGAATTCCCAGGTGCCTGGGAAGAGCTGTGTCTTCCTGGCAGAGATTCCCAGTTGAGTCAGGCCCTATGGCCAGTCTGCCTCCCAGTTTACTGCTAATTGATTATTGATGTCCTCACCTGACACTTAACTTAGATGAAAATGGAATTTGATGGTTATTTAACTTACTTAGGATAACTTGATATGAAAATTTTAATATCATTTCCTAGTGTTTACCAGGCAAAGAATATTAGACCAGGCAATTGCTCTGCTCAACCGGTACAGTTTAAAAAAAAAAAAAAAAAAAAAAAAACGAGAAGGCTCAGGTGGTTAAGGCACTTGACTTGCTGGTTGCCAAGTCTGACAACCTGAGTTTTTTTTTGTTAGGCAAGAGGAGGAGCGAGGCCGGGTTTACAACTACATGAATGCTGTTGAGAGAGATTTGGCAGCCTTAAGGCAAGGGATGGGACTGAGTAGAAGGTCCTCGGCTTCCTCAGAGCCAACGCCCACAGTAAAAACCCTCATCAAGTCTTTCGACAGTGCATCTCAAGGTAATTCCTTGTCCATTCTGCCCAAGGCCTGTGGTTCTGTTTGTATGTCATGTTTTCTAACCTACTTTGATATTTTTTAACTATCTTTCTTTCTTAGTCTCATTAACTTTCATGTATTATGAGTCAGTCTTACCATAAGGAGAATTTTTTTGAGTTTTCTAATTTTTTTGAGTGTATAATTTTTACTGAATTTTTGTGGATTTCATGCAGTACATTTTAATCGTATTTAGACCACCCTGATCTGCACCTCCTTATAGCCCCACTCAGAGGATTTCATACATTCTGTCTTACATGTTTAAGCCTATCAAGTTAAATTTGTGTACCTAGCTGTCTTTCCATGTGAGTTTATCCACTGGAGTCTGTTCAGCCTATTTAGTGTCACTCTATTAAAGAAGACCAGTTCTCCCTCACCCAGCAATGATCAGCTGCCAATAACTCTGTGGCTAAGGTTGGGGCCTTCTGTCCATTTCTCCAGTTCTGTACTGGTTTTTATCTGATTGAGTTTGCATGGGTCTTGTGACCATTGTTGTAAGATCATATGAGCAAGGTCCCAAGATTTGTAAGACTGTTTCCTTATGGTCATGCACCACCCCTGACTTTTATAATCTTTCCGCCTCCCTCTTCCGCTGGTCCCTGAGCCCTGTGGCTGAGGTTTAATATAGGAGTCCTATCCAGGGACACGCATTCTGCAGTCTCTTACTCTTTACACATAGAAGGCCAGTTGTGGCCTTCTATGTTCATCACCCTCTGTTGCATGAGAAAGCTTCTCTGATGAGAGTTGAGAGATGCATTACTATTCTCTACCACTTGTTCCACTGTTGCAGTTTTTTATAAAACTTGTAGGTATGTGTGTATGTGTGTGGTGTGTGTGTTCTTTTTTGAGACAGGGTCTTATCATGTACTCCAGACTGATCTGGAACACTTGCTAAGCAACCCAGTCTGGCCTCAAACTTGTGATTGCTCTGCCTCAGTCTCTTAAGTACTGAGATTATAGGTGTTTGCCACTGTGCTGGTTCTTATTTTCCTTCTTAAAAGTACATAAATAGCTATATGTATTTACAGTAAGATTCATTTTTATTTTCAGTTATGTATATGTGTGTTATATGTACATGAGTTTGGGTACCCAGGGAGGGCCTTCCATTTCTTGAGCTAGAGTTATAGGCAGTTTTGAGTTGCCCAGGATAGATGCTGGGAACTGAACTCAGGTTCTCTTTGAGAGCAGTGCATGCCCTTAACCCCTGAGCCATCTTGCTAGCCTCTGTATTTATATTAAATTATAGGAAGGATGTCTTCAATATGTTCTTCTAGTATAAAATGATGATGACATTTACAGTAAATAAAAATTGTGGCATTGGGGTTGGAGAGATGGCTCAGTGGTTAAGAGCATTGATTATACTCTTACAGAGGACTTGGGTTCAATTCCCAGCACCTACATGGCAGCTAACAACCATATGTAACTCTAGTTCCAGGGGATCTGATACCTTCTTCTGACCTCCACAGGCATTGCATGACATGTGTGCACTTACACACATGCAGGCAATGCACTCAGACACATAAAATAAAAATAAGTTTTTTTTAAATTGTGAGATTGTTCAAAATACTAACAAAACAGGTTTTAATGCAGAAAAGATACATATGTTTCTATATTGGTATTTTTTAAAAGCCAGATTAAATTTTTTATAATAAAATACATCCAGGTAACCCAAGAATTCCATTCTTATTTATAAAACAATTGAAAGTAAATATTTAAACAATGCTTTCCTAGATGTTCAGATCAGCACTATTCACAGCAGCCAAGAGTAGAAGCAGCTTTTGTTCATACTTTAGATGAACAGATGATCAGAATGTCTTCTTTTTGTACAATGGAATATCATCCCAGTATAAGGAGTGAAGAACTGTTACTCTATTATATGGGTGTACATTTACAACATTATGCTCAGGAAAAGTAGCCAGACACAATAGGCCACACATTGTGTGATTGAATTTATCTGAAATGTGCAGCAGGAGTATAGGTTGGATCAGAGACAAAGACTATATTCATAATTGATGGAGGCTTGGAAGGATGCATGGGAAGTGGCTCCTGAATGGATACAGGGCTTCCTTTTTGGGGTGGTGAAAATATTTTGTAACTAGGTAGGGGTGATGGTTGTATGATATTGTAAATGCACTGTATGCCATGAAAAGTACATTTAAAAATGGTTTCATCTTATGTGAATTTTCTTTCAATAAAAGAATACCTCTAAAGTTATCATTTCGAAATATAAGTACTCAGCTGTATGAAATGGTCCTGAGTGATTGCTTTCGTCTTGCCACACTGTAATATGCCAGAGTTCATTTGTGTGACCAGTTTTTCAAATTTAACTCATCTTCGAATAAATAGCCATGTTTTAGAATAATCATTTCATGCAATCTTTACTAACATGTGTACTAGTTACAAGTATATAGGAATTGATAAATTAGTGAATTAGAGAAAAATAAAGTTTTTGAACAGTTATACCTAAAGAAGACTGATGTACAATCATATTTATATATGAAATGCAAATCAGAAAATATGGTCAAGTGATCAATTCTATAGGAAAAAGTTAGGAAAGATAACTTTCTGTTTCATTGTTTGCAATCCTGGGATTGAACCTAGGGCCTCATGCATGCTAGGTAAGTTTTCTACCACTGAGCTATACTTACCTAATCCTCTTGTTTTCTTTTTTAAGTTTGGATTTTATTGGTTTATGGAGCACTTTAGCTATACAGTGTGATTAAACAGCAAAAACAAAGTATTGACCCAGGAAGCAAACCTTTCGCTTGGTAGAAGAAACACTGTCTCAGGCCATTGCTGTGAGTGTTCAGCATAGGCTAGACACTGTCCAAGAAAGCTTCCAGAAGGATTGGAGAACATTGACTAATCTTATGAATCCTTATATGGAGACCAGTGAAGGTTTCCACTGCACCATGATGTTTGCTATTTACTTGTTCGTTTGTTATTTTTGTAGTACCAAACCCTGCTGCAGCTACAATTCCTCGAACGCCTCTGAGTCCAAGTCCTATGAAAACCCCTCCTGCGGCCGCTGTATCCCCCATGCAGGTAAGTACCTGGGACCACTGAAGACTCTGGGGACTTCAGAACCTGAAAGTTAAGTCCTCTTCTTCAGAGTAACCCACGTCTCAAGTTGGCAAACGACTATGTCAGGGATATATGTAAGATTTGTTTGCTAAAATATTGCATTCTTAATTAAAGTAAATTATAAATGTAAAGTCTGGTGTTCTTCTGGACAACTTGAGTATCTCTCTGAGTATGTAGTTGGTATATTTCATCTTTTGCTTTAAAACCTAAAGACTTTAAGGGGCTGGAAAGATGGCTCAGTGGTTAAGAGTACATACTACTCTTGCAAAGAACCTACGCTCAGTTCCCAGTACCCATGTGGGGTGGCTCAGAACCACCAGTAACTTCAGCTCCAGGGGATCTGACACCCTCTGCTGGTCTTCTTGGGCATCTGCACTCATGTGTACATACACACAGACATATATATATATAGTTAAATGTGTGTCTATACAGGCACGAGTTGAGAGAAGTGTGATTCATTGGGAGCTACGTTGTCACACTGTAGCACAAGGACATGGCATTGCTGTTCCATTATAAACAAAATTTGGAATTGCTCTTCTTTGCCGTTATGGAAATGCAGACCAGGAACAGAGTGAGGACAGCTGGTTTCTGTGGTATTCAAGAGGCCCTCTTGTTATGTCCCTTTCCCAGCCAGTTTTAGAGTGTGACTGAAGTGAAATTCTTTCATTTGGGTAAGCATAGCCAAAGGAAAAATAGCTCAATCTAGTTTCCTTTGATAAAGAATTAGCCTTACTCCTCCTTAAAATGAGGACTTTGGGAGCATTTTCTGAGTTGAGACCTCTGTGCTATGTTAACTATTGACCATGTGCTTTGTGAGTGGACTTTTAAATTTTATACAGTGTAGGATAAGTGTGCTCTTTTAGTATTTATGATAAAGCCGGTGGCTTTGCATTTTCAAGCTTATCCAAGATTTTTTTTTTTTTTTCTTTTCTGTCTTTTTGAGACAAGGTCTCCCTGTAGCCCCAGCTGGCCTGGAACTTGCTATTTCAACCAGACTCGCCTTGAACTCACAGAGATCCACTTGTCTCTGCTGGAATTAAAGGTGTGTGCCACCATACCCAACCCTTAATTTAAAAGGAAGAGAAGGAGAATTCTGTGTTTTGCTTGTATATTTAATGTTTTTTTAGATGTTTTCTGTTAAACTTTTTCTTTTTTTAAATATTTTATTTATTATTTTCATTTTATGTGTATGTGTGTATTGTCTGCATGTAGGTGAGTGCACCTATGTTGTGCAGTGCCCACAGAGGTCAGAAGAGGCGGTCAGATCCCCTGGAACTGGAGTCATGGACAGTTGTTAGCCACCATGTGGGTGCTGGGATTCAAACCCAGGTCTTCTGTGAGAATAACCATTGTTCTTAACCACTGAGCCATCTCTCTAGCCCCTGTTAAACTTTTTCTAAAAACCTGAAGATACAGATAAAAGCAGGATGCCAAGTAAAATAAGCTTCAGATGAGATGAAGCTTCTCTAGTATCCACTGAAGTTTAATATCTAAGACATCCTTTTGTAAGTCTTTGTGAAGATAGGCGGGTAAGAAAAAAATCTGTATTTAGAAACATAATAACTATATTCAATAGCTTTGTATACAGGATTAGCTATTACAGTGCTTCTCAAACCTGATTGTATATAAAAAATAATATAAAAGTTTGGAACTGATTACCAGGCATCATCTTAGTGAATTAGAATTTCTTGGGACAGCATCCAAGGTTAGAATTGTTGGTTTTTAACAATGGGTAGGTATTTGACTTCTTGCCATGAGGGAGTGACAGGAGTTGTTATCATAAATAGAAAGCTGGACAAAAGCAATTATTTTCAGACATTGTATAACAAGTAGTATATAACTGTAGTTCCCCTCTAAGATGTTAACAGATGAGCAAAGTCCTGCTATGATTCAAACTCTTTTCCTGGAGACAGTTTCCAGATGGTGCTTTAGAGAGGATGAATCGGCATTGAATAGAGAAGACCAAACTAATTGGATGTCCAGAGGTGGAAATCAACAATCGAGAATTAAGGCCGCTACAATTTTTAGGGCAGAGTCCCTGGGAAGAGGAAGCTACCTAGAGATGTTCTAAACATCTGCATTAGCCACCACCTTGAATCTTTGCCTAGAGCTGTCCGTACATGCATAGAGTGAAACCCACAAGGCCTGGCAGGAAGAATTTCCCAGGAACAGTTAGAACAACTTTTCAGACATTATCCATACTTAACATAGGGCAGAGAATTGTGTTGAGTTCACATCAGCTACTGTGGTGAAACAACCTTAAACAGATGCGGATTTCAGTGGAGTCCACTAAAGAGGCCTTAAAGTGGATCTAAATCACTCTAGAGTGCATGATACTCTAAATCTGCCTGAAAGACCTCAAAAGTAACCTCCAAAATGCTTAGGAGAGCTGTAAGTAACTGTGGTAGGCAGTCTCATTATAAATCTCCCAGGAAGCTCAACTTCTGGTTGTTATTTCTTATGTTACATGCTTTGTTGAATGTTGGCTGACTTGATGATTTGTTTCTGATCAATAGTGTATTGCAGAAGTAATATAATAGCACTTCCCAGAGAAGGATATAAACAGATTGTCTTCTGTTGTGAATGCACCTCTTGCTTCTGCTTAGTTCAGTCACTGTGATGGAGCCCTCTACAGTTGCCATGTTGGGAGTCAGGTCTTGCAGAGGCCCCCCGAGTAAGCTTGGAAACAGACCTGTAGCTCACCAACAGCCATGTAGATGAGCTTGGAAAGAGATCCTCCACACTGTACCTCCAGTCTATCGTTCTGATAATATCTTGGTTACTTTCTCACTGAAGGTCTGGAGGTAGAAGTGCCCAACTAAGCTTTCTGATCCATAGAACTCATGAGATCATGAATGTTTATTGTTTTAAAGTCACTATAAAGTCTTGGGGTACTTTGTCATACAGTAAGTAATGCAGTAGATCCTGCCTGAACAAAATCTTATGATCTTTAATAGAATTCAACAAAATACAAGATAGTTTTAAATTTATATGGAAATACAAAGACTTTGAATATGTAAAACATTTGGAGGGGGAAATTTGTAGAATTTGATGTTTTTAATACTTTAAAGTTGAGTGGTCAAGACAGTATGTGTGGTACTAACATCACATCTCTATGAAGAGAGATGAGAGGGTGGGTAGAGTTCAGAAATAGGTGAGCGGAAATTCCACAAAATTGCCAAGATAGTTAGTATGAGGGAAGGGGTAGTCCACAAAAGATTCCAAAGTAACCAGCTATCCATATGACATACTGAAGATGACTAATAAACTTAAATGTTAACACTATATATAAAACTTAAAGCACGAACATTAATAAAAATCTTTGTAACCTTTGAAAATAAAAAGATTTCTTAGTTAGGACGCACACACACAAACTGCTGGGTGTAGTGGCACCCATCTTATCCATCTTTAATCTCAGTATTTGAGAGGCAGGAAAATATCTGTGAGTTCAAGGCCAGCCTGGTCTACATAGCAAGTTCTTAGCCAGCCAGTGCTACACAGTGAGATCCTGTCTTAAAAACAAGCAAAAAACCTGCATGCGTGTGAGTGCACCCATGTCATGCAGTGCCACAGAGGTCAGAAGAGAGCTTCAGATTCCCCTGAAACTGGAGTTACGGATGATTCGTAATTGCCATGTGGGTGCTGGAAATCAAACCTGGGTTTTCTGCAAGAGCAGTCAGTGCTCTCAACCGCTGAGCCATCTCTCCAGCCCCAACATATAAAATAAAAATATTAAAAAATAAAAACAAAAAACCTAAACCATAATTGGGCATCAAAATTAAAAACCTGTCCAAAAAAGACATGAAAAAAAGTGCACAGGCATATTATACATAGAGAATACAGTCACATCCTGTTTATCTGTTAAAAGACTTGCATTCAGTAACGTGAAGACAGCACCCTAATAATGGGCAAGCAATTTGAAAGGACCCTTCCCAACAGAGGATATAAAAATGAGCAGTGAGCACATAAAAAGTTGTTCCGTGTCATTAGTCACCAAGGAAGTGGGAATGAAATCCACAGTGAAATACTAGTCCATGTCATTGAGAATTGCCAAAATTAAAGGCAGCAGTATAAAATATAGAAAAGGTGGACTTCTTGCATAGTTCTTTTGGGAGAGTAAAACAGGTAACTGGAAGTTAGCTGGGTGAAAAGGGGCTGCGGAAAGCTGAGGAAATGGAAAAAGGCATGGACAGACTATCATTTATTTTATAGGTTGGAGTCATTAGGATAGGAATTTTGGCTGCTGTGTGTGCCTAAATCTGGGGATAAGGAAACTAGTGATAGTGCTGGTGGCAGTGGTGCTGAACTAAAAACCACAGGCTGTGCTAGGGCAGTTGTAGAATAATTGAATGGCTGATAAAATTGAGGCCTTTTTGGAACCTAATTTTGTATTTAGCAAATTGGCGTCTGGTCATTTAAGAATTCTCTTTAAACAAAATAATTAAATTATGACTAGAATAGCAGTGGTTGTTGGGAGTTAGTGATATGGGGTCTGGGGGCAGAAAGGCAGGTGTAAGTATAAAAGGACCCCAGGAAGTCTCCTTGTGGAGATGGAAGTGTTCTGTATCTTGACTGTGTCAGTATTCTGGGTGTATGCTCTACCACGGATTTATAAGGCATTGCTGTTAGAGGAAATTGAGTCAGGAATATGCTATCCATATTCTTTCTTACAGTTGCATAGGGCTCTATGTTCATCTCATAGTAAGTTTAATTTTTTTTAGTCTGTTGATGATACTATATGCGTCTGATGTGTGCTTATAACCGTAAATGGCAGAATAAAGGAATTATGTGTGTTCATAGCTAAATATTTACTCTCAGCAACATTTATTGAGTCTCAGTTGTAGATTTAACATAATTTTGATATTATTTATCTTATGATTTCAGAGACATTCCATAAGTGGACCAATCTCAACCTCCAAGCCTCTGACAGCCTTGTCAGATAAGAGATCAAACTACGGAGAAATTCCTGTGCAAGGTATAGCTAACATGTTATGTCATTTTGCTTTTTGTTAGTTTTTAGAGTCTTCTGAGTGCTTTGACTAATTTGTTTTTGTAGTTCTTTTTGTTTTGTTTGTTTTTTGCTGTTGGCATTATGTTAGTCAATCTGGTATATATCTTTATCAAAGTTTTTATTAATATGACTTGATTATAAGTAAGGAAGTAAGCTATTAGTAAATGAAGCTTTCATGACAACTGGCTTTTGTTTGTTTTCTTTTGTTTGAGACAAAGTCTTGCTATATAGCCTACTGGCATTGAACTCAGTTCAGGGTCTTCCTGTCTCTTGGTCCAGAGTGGGAGATTATAGATGTGTAGTTGACGTATTTTTACATTATAACAAGTAATAGGGACTGTATGCCATTGCAAAGCACCATTTTTGTAGTTCTTCATGGAATATGGATTACTGGTATCCCCATTTCACACACAGATTGTCAGAACACATTTAAAAAGACCCAGCATAACACACTTAAATATAAGACATACATAAAAGTGAAACACAGGAAAAGAAATGCCATGTAAAGCCAGGTATGGTTGAACAAGCCTGTAATCCCAGTCAGTACTCAGGAAGGCAAGGCAGGAAAACTGAGTTTTAGGCCAGCATGGGCCACACTGTTAAGACCATATTTTAGTTTAACTGGTAAAGTTAGACCATTCACTGTTAATATGCTTATTTATGTGCTTGAACTAAAATTTGCCATTCTGATAAATATTTTCTATTTGACCTGTCCTGTTTTTTTTTTTTCTGTTTTCTCTTGAGTCTATTGACCATTTTTTACTACTCTACTTTAAATCGTCCACCAATTTACTATTTTTATCAATTAACATTTTTATGCTAGTTTCTTTAGATTAAGGTTTGTCAGCTTTTGCTATATTGACATTTTTGGCCATATAAATGTTGGTTGTAGGAGGTTGTTTTGTGAAGGGTAGGATGTTTAACAGTATCTAGCCTCTGTTCACTGACAGGTAAATACCCACTAGGGTGACATAATCATCCCTTTTTGTTCCCTCTGGGGAGCAAAATCTCTGCCAGCTGAGAACTAGGAACACGATTTTCATAGTTTTTCTTGGTTGTCTAATTTCTGTAGATAGACGAAAAGTGTAAGAAAATAGGAGAACCTAGCTGATCTTGAATATTGTGGTTTGAATGAGAAATGTCCCCCATAGGCTTTTGAACAGTTGATCCCCAGTTGGTGGCTGTTTAGGGGTGTGTGAAATCTTTAGGAGGGGCAGCCTTGCTGGAGGAAGCGTGTCACTGGGGGATTGAGAGTCCGAGGCCTTTCCACACTTCCAGTTTGCTGTCTGCTTCATGTTTTTGGTTGAAGATGTGAACTCTCTTGTCTGCCATGCCTCCCACCATTTTGGACCCTTACCCTCTGGAGCCATGAGCCCAAATAAACTCTTCATTCTGTAAGTTGCCTTTGTTATAATATTTTATCACAGTAACAGAAAAGTAACCAATATACATATTTACTGCCATTTCCATTAGATACTTCAATAGGTTAATCATAGTTTAAATACCCTCTTCGATCGTTAAAGCAACAGTGCCATATTTCAGGAATGGGGAGAGATAGCTCAGTATGTAAAGTGCTTTTTATGCAAGCTTGAGGCCCTGAATTTGATTCTTAGCACACATGTTAAAAACTGAGCATGGTGGTGTACACTTGTAATCACAGCACTCAGGAGGCAGAGACAGACAGGACTCATTGGTGTGCCAACCAGCCAGCCTAACCTGATTGGAAGGTCCAGATTCATGTCTCAGAAGACAAGGTGGACAACTCCAGAGGAATAACACTTGAGGTTGATTTCAGGTCTGCCCCCCCACACACAGAGATGAATAAATAACTAAAAACATTTCTATTTCCTACTATTTCCATTCTGTTTTGTCTGTCAGACTTTGTGCATGGTGTGCTCTTTCTATAAAAGCTAGCAAGGTTTCCGATTGATCCCTTCTAAGCACTTTGCATAAAGATGATGTCTGTTCAAGATAAAAATCACTATCATGACTCTGAGCTACATGAGCACTGCTTTCTTAGACCTAAATGTTCTTCACACTTTTGAAAAATATTATTTGGATACTAGAACGATGACTCAGCAATTAAAAGTGCATATTGTTCTTACAGAGGACCTGAGTTTGCTTTCTAGAACTCATGTTGAGTGGCTCCTAATTGTGTGTAACTCCAACTCCAGGGGATCTGATACCTCTGGCCTCTGTGATTACCTGCACTCATATGCATATACCCACACACAGACACAGACACATACATATACTAAAAATAAATAAATCTTTTTTAGCTGGGCGTGATGGTATACACCTTTAATCCCAGTACTTGGGTGGCAAAGGCAGGCGGATCTCTGAGAGATTGAGACCAGCCTGATCTACATTGCAACTTCCAGGCCAGCAGTGGCTACAGGGAGACCCTGTCTCAAAGAGACAAAAATAAATGAGTAAATATCAATCTTTTTTTGTTGTTGTTGTTTAAATATAATTTATTTGTTTTATTATTCTACAGCTCTGTTGTTCTCTTTTTTTTCCAGTTAATTATTTATTTAATAACCACATACTTAGAAGAAGCATTTCATTACAACAGCAGTGACATATTCATAACAATTTCCAGAGCTAAGATACATATTTTTCAAAATTGGCTGTAAATTTTTAGGTTTACAGTTGAATTGTTACAATACAATATTGTATTCAGTACAAACCGTATAAGACATAAAATTAAATGACGTTTTAATCTTTAAAAAAGATCATTATTAAAATACACAGTTTCATACAGAAAAATTCATTTTCAATGCAATTGACATTAAGATGTTTGCACATGCATTTCTAATCTCTATATATCTGATTATTACTAGTGACGGTCAGTTACTTTCTGAGCTCCTTGGCTTCTGAACATGGATATAAAGTCATCAGGTAGATTTCAATGGTAATGTTTTTCACATTGACTAATTAATAAGGAGCAAATTTATATGCTTTGAAGAATTCTTTTTTATACACCCACTTCCTGGGTAGAACCCACCCATAGCCTACCTCCCCCAACTAGAGCCCTTATACTCTGATATCCCTGCTACTGTCTGCTGTGTTGTTGGCACCCCAGCCAATCCCTACTAGTTGCAGTTACACAATATTGAACTCAGTTTAAGTCCTCTAAGACATAAAATTGAATGTTTTTTTAACCTTTAAAAAGATCTCCATTTCATTTTAAATATACTGTTCTTTTCAGAGAGACTCATTGTTTTTTCTACTGACACTGAGATGTTAGTGCATGCATCTCTAATCTGTATGTATCTGATTATTACTAGTCCTAATTGGTTGCACTTGGATCCTTGGCACCTGCGTATGTCTGTAAAGCCATCGGGTAGATTTCAATGGTAATGTTTATCACCATCACTGATTAACATGATGTAAATTTCCATGCTTCCTCCTCAAATATAATACATTTTTAAAAAAATTGTTGATTTGTGTGTGTGTGTGTGTGTGCGTGTGTATCACACAGAACATCCCAAACTATCTTATTCGACTATATACCCACTTCCCAGTTGACACCCTCCCATAGCCTCCCTTCCCCAACTAGAGCACTTATATTCTAATATTCCTGCTACTGTCTGCTGTGTTGGCACCCCAGCCAATCCCCACTACTTACCTTTCTGGTGAATCTAGTCAGCCTATCTAGAGGTCTTTGTTTTAGGAGGGTCAGCTCTTCCTCTTCTAGCAGCAATCAGTTGTCAATACTCCTTTAGATAAGATTAGGGTCTGCTGTTCATTTTCCCAGTTCTATGCTGGGTTACTATTTGGGAGTCCCTTTGGCCACCCTGGCCAACAGCTCAAAAGATAGTATCTCCTATCTGGCATTGTTGCTTGTTATGTAGCCTTTAGCTATGCAGATGGACTCTTATGAAATTATGTTGGTCCATTTAATCTTTGGTTATACTTTCCTTTTGGGAGTTTAAGACCATACAGTTGGACCAGATAAACTGATTTATTTTTACTCTTAAGGTTGTTTGAGCATCTGTTCCTCAGGGGTCACATGGGCTTGGGAGGAGCCCCTTGGCTCCTTTCTTTTACCAGTTCCATCTATGTGAAGATAAGTCAAAGGTCCTACTCAATCATGGTTGGCTTCGCTTGGAAGCATGGAAGAAATGATTCCTCTGTGTTGACCCTCCTCTTTG
>NW_008340714.1:186086-203827 GCF_000622305.1 Nannospalax galili
CAAATTAATTAATTTAATTAAATATTTTTTAAGAAAAAAATACTATTTGGACTGGAAGATGTGCTGTCCTGAAGAGACAATGTTATATGCCATTACCTTTCACATCGTGATATTTTGAGAGAAGTATCATTTAAATTGTTAATTCCTTTGGTTTTCCTTGTTTTGGTACTGATCATTGAGCTCAGAACCGCATGCATGCTAGGACATGTTCTATTGCTGACCTACTTTCCTGGGCCCTAAATTGTTAATTGTTTTTGTAGAAATCGGGTGGGCACTCTTGGACAGCAAGGTCAATAAATAATAGTCTTTATTAAATACAAAGTGTTTATTTTTACCCTAATCATTTGTCCCTTACACATCAGACATTGGCCAGGCAGAACACACACCTCCTTGTCTCCTGGTTCTTAGTAAGACTTGAGTTCGGGAAGAGAGAATCAGCAAGGGACAACCAGCTTGCCTCACTGTTCAAGGAACTAAAGAAACTCCTAAGAAAGCTGTGTTTAAGAACCAAGGTGAAGCTATAATACCAGTAATACCTCATTGTGTCCTTCCCAGATGTTCAGAAATGAGGCTTCCCTGTTGCCCTAGACTAGAGTTCATTTATCAGGCAATAAAGGCTCTTAGTGTCTTCCTCCCTAAAAAGCCACTTCCCTAATGCCCTGTTTTTCATAGACCCCCTGTTTTACTAAACTAGGCTTTTTTTCCTTCTAACTTGTACCTTTGTTCTAATTATTGTCTGACTGAAATACATTTCTCAACCTTTCTTCTTTGCTAGTAGGGCCCAGCTTAATGTGATGATGCTTTTTAAAAAAAATATATTTTCTTTATTATTTTTATTTTATGTGTATGAATGTATTGCCTGTGTGTAGGTGAGTGTACCTATGTCATGCAATGCTGCAGAGGTCACAAGAGGGCTTCGGATTCTTCTGGAACTGAAGTTAAGGATGGTTCACAGCTGCCATGTGGGTGCTGGGAATCGAACCCGGGTCCTCTGCAAGGGCAGTCAGTGCTCTTAATGGCTGAGCCATCTCTCTAGCCCCTGATTATGTTTCTTAAGCCTTTTCTATTACCCAAAATAAAATGAGCTATTCTTTCTCTGGTCTGAATTCTAATTATCCCATCCAGGCCTGTCTGTGGATATATGTATGTGTGATGTCCCCATTAACTAAAAGCACAAAAAGTCAAGGTTTATTTAGTTCATGCCTTAAACATATGCAATAAGAGATCTAATTTTGGTTGAATTGCTTTGAAGAGGTAAGCAGCACAAAATGACACAAGAGTGTCTCACCATCATCTCTAGAAATACATTATTGAACTGGAATGTTTTACATGGTGCTTGTTTTTATTTTGTTTAAAGCTCTAGGGCAATTTCATTAGAGCTTAAAAACACCGCAGGGCAGACAAACTGTAAATCTCAGCAGCAGCCCAAAGGAGGAAAATGAAGGAGAGAAGGGGGAAAAAAATCCTGTGGTTTATACTGGCATGGAGGTCAGCCACATTGTGGATAAGTAGCACATGGCAGGGAAGGGAGCTTTAGAGAAAGAAAGAAGTCCAAAGTGTTGAGAAGCCTACCATGTTAGGGAAAGCATACTTAGAATAAAGATGAAAAGAGAAGTCACACTTTTCTGGAAAGCGGGCAGCCTTACAAAGCTACTGGCCTTGGAGGCAGAGATTCTGGGAAGGGAAGCTGCATTATATCATTAAAGGATTCATTGTTCCATCTATCTCTAGCATGATTTAAGGTAAATCTGCCTTCCTAGGGTTGGTCCCTTGGCCAGGTAGCAAACTTGTCCCAAAAGGAAACTTAGGTCTCCACCTTGGTGGGAGATTCTGTTCTCTTGACCAGAAGGAATTTTTTTCTTAAAGGGCCTTTACTGTTACTCTTAAGATTCTCCCGAGCTGAAGAGGTAAACCTAAAATAATTTAGGAATCAGATCAGAGACTAGAGCCCCCAAATACTTGTTGATATCTCTGGCCTCTGTCAAGGATGAGGCTGCCAAGAGGCCCAAGGATATTGCTGACTTTTAGCCAAGAAACTGGTTATTTTCTTTGGGGTCTTTTTACTGTAAACTGATTAACCAATTTCTACCTCCTATTCATTACCCCTCTGAAGAGGTTACCTGAACTGCTGTTGTAGAATTGGGGTGATGACTGATTAGGCTTCCTCTAGCTGAGGAAGTGGCAGTCAGCATACCTGCCCCAGTGGGCCTATCTCCAAGACCCCAAAAGTACAAAAGTGCATTGGCAATTCCATTTGTGTAACAGCCAAATGCAAGGAGGAAAGAAAGTCCTTGATTGGTGCTTGGAAAGAGGTGTGAGGGAGAAGTAAAGGCAAGAGTTATTAGCATTACAAGTCCAAGACAGGGAACCAGGAGAAACTAGAACAATTTTTATTTTTCCTTTTTGTTTTTTTTAACCTTTTATCCAAATCAAAGTCCATTAGAATTTATTGGTAGGCTCACAGGAGCATCCATCCATTGGGCTTTTTCTCATTTTTATTTTTGACCTCCAAGGCTGGAATGAAGAGTGGTGACCCAGGATGTTTTCAAGCACTTTTCTAATAGGAATGGCCAGAATCACAGTGTGAGGGCCCTCCCACATGGCTTTGTAGAGAGGGAGAGAGAGAAGAAATTTAGCCATTATTTAATTTTTAGGTTAAAATAATAGTGGGCCTGTCCCTCTCGATTGCAGGTAGACATTGTGGTATTGAATTGAGCCAAGGTTATAATGTCCTATCTGGGCAGCATTTTCCTTATCAAGACAAAAATCATTAATAAGAAATAGTTGTTAAGTAACATCTCATACAGACTTAGGCCTTTTGTCTCGGAAGTGTTATTTCTTGGACTATTAAAAAATATACGAGTCATTTTAGTCTTTGGTTTCCTGTTGGGTGTTTAGTATTATTGAGGGCCCAAATTAACCATTTTCTTTTTACTGTCAAGGCCAGTTGAGGATGAGGTCACTTGGACTTGGGCAGAGCCTTTGCTTTCTCTAGCCTTTCTTTTACCACTTGTCCACCCTGTGAGGTTAAGTCAAGGGTCTTCCTTGACTGTAGCTTCCTTGACTGAAGCATTGAGGAAAGTTTTCCTCTCTGTGAACCCTACTTTTTGTAGACTTGACATTAGTTAGAGTCCACCTAATGGGGTCTCCATGATTTTGCTGAACAAAAGGACAGGTGAATTTCCAGAACTATGTAACATTTTGAGAGATGCCCCTCACTCCCCTGGGACCTAGTTGACCTTGGAGGGTAAGGGACAAAATAATTGCTCTTTTAATCCCTCTTACCATGTTAGTATAGGCCTCCACGTTTGGTTATTGAACACCTAGATCAGTTTCACCAGTCTGGTACTTTTAACTACTATGTAATGTTTAGCTAAAGCTTGGGCAAAAACCAAATGCTTTTCAATAAACTTTGACTAGACATGCATTTTTGTTTTTTAAGCCAGTCCTTGTAATTGTTGCTAATTATTGCAAATAATTACAGTCCTGTAATTATTGCAGATCAATAGTTCCATTGATTAAAATAGAAGTTTGATTAAACTTTAACCTTAGAAATTTTAGACCATGTATATCATTTCTAAATCTCATCTTTTACATACCTTAAATAAATTACCTTTATAACTTGTATAAGCTTTTAGCTTTTCTATGTTGGAAAGATTCAGCTATCTTCAATACACAAATCCATTTTTACATCCTTATAACATTTTCTTCTGCTTACTGCCTTCTTAATGCCATGAGGCATAGTAACATTAACAAATAACTTTACCATCTATTGTGAGAATTTTCTTTCTGGGGAGACTAAGCAATATTATCCCCTCCTCATAAGGTCCCACTTACAGAGCATGAGTGAGGGGCTGCTAATGAGTGAGGGTGACCTGAAAGCAGCCATACTGGAAAGTCTTCACATAGTATGAAGACTTCCCCAAGATTCACAAGTAGAGAAGTAGAGCCCCCTCTCCCTAGTCTTCCCCAGACTAGATACCCAAGCTCCTCCCCAAGACCACAAGACCATCTGCAGTTAGGGCACAGTTATATACAACTCACTGGGAAGAATAGCTGGGTACTCAGGTGAGGGTCCAGTGACCCTTCTTACCCCATCTTTTGTGAAGGAACATCAATAGTCAGTAAGCCCAGCTGAGATGATCTTCTGAAAGCAGGTACAGCTTGTCTTATGAAGATGACAGTTGTCTTGGAGGATAATGCTGTGCAATACTATATGTTAAAAGAAAATGGAATCCAAACTACATAGGATAATTTAATAAATTGTGATTACCCGTATTATTTACTGTTAAGCTATGAGGCTTTATAAGTTCTTAGGCAAACCTTATAGAAAACATAAGATAGTCAAAAATCTTTTTTGTGTTCTTTGCAGTCTAGAGAATGATCCACCATAGCTGTGCTTTTGGTTTTGAATAAGTTTAAGTAGCAGATAGAAGCAGCAGATACATAACACGTCATCAAATTGATATTTCACCATGCAGCAGAAATGAACTAAAGAAGCTGGGTGAAAATTGATGCTGGGAACTTGAGAGATGGCTCAGTTAAGAGCACTGGCTGCCCTTGCAGAGGATTTGGGTTCTGTTCCCAACATCCACACCTGTACCTTGGGTTCAGGGGATCCAGCACCCTCTTCTGGCTTCTGTGGGCATTGTGTGCATGGGTACACTTACATGCAGGCAAAATACTCAAACAAAAATAAAAATATATTTAAATAAATAAAAGTGGGGATAAAAGTTGTGATGCTAGAGTTGCCTGTTGAAGATTTTTAAGCTGAGACTTTTCTCTGACCTCTATGAATGAGCATCTTATTAGCTGCTTTTATTATAGACATCTTCATATTGTGAGATAAACAATGGTAACATCTGTTGGACGTGGTTTGCCCTTTGGCAAATGCTTGGCTGTTTTGTTCTCTTTTTTTTCCCCTGTCAGAGAGTCAGGGGTTCAGTCTTACTCAGGACTAGAGTTTTGGAGGATACTTTGAGACAAACACGCTTAGGTCTGAAGTAGAAGAGCCAAATATCATCTCCAGAGCCAGTTTCTCTGTGAGCTTAAATAGTGCATGCAGTTTGCCAATATAATACATACACAAAAGGCATTTGTATCTCTGGTATGTGTTATATAGGAGACTTGCTGTTGAGTCCAGTGATGGCAGGCTAGACCCAAAGCATCTATCCTCCTTATAACCTTGTATAGGTTTGTCCAGATGAGTCTTATCATCTGTTGGATGTTACATTGGGAATAGGAATTGACAAGTGTCAGAAAACATTTTCTTACTTTTTATAGGCTTATAAAGGATAGAACACTTGATTTTGAAGGGTCACCCTCTGATAACTCTAAAATTTTATTAAGTCATGGGTGAATGTAGCCAGCACCCATGATCCATAAGGGGCTCAAGTCAACAGAAGTATCTGCCTCTACCAGTGTCTACCCTGAGACCCTCCCTGGCTAGACTTGGAAGCCTGTACTGAAAAATCTGTTTGCAGGTACCTGAAATGGAGGCAGACAACATCCTTGCTATAAAGGTATGAAGTTGTAGGATAATATAATACTGTGATTGATATTTCCAGTAGAGGCAACTTGTTATCCTCCAGTCTTACTTTAGGCCAGGCTTGAGTACAGAAAACCGTTAGAGATTTACCTCTTTAAGATCTGAGCCAAATTGATAAAGTCTAAGGGTACCTTGTTACTCCTCTGTAAGAGAAAGGGAACATATATTGGAACATCAAGCAAGTTGTTGGGGGGAATTGTTGAAGTGACTTGAAATAGGAGGAAGAATGAGCCTCAAGGTTGAGAGGACCAAAACACTCCTTTCTTGTACTTTTACTACCTCAGCATTCTTAAGGTTTCTTTTTTGTGACCTTTCCACTTTGTTTAGAACATCTGTTAAGAACATCTTCAACTAGCCGACCTGCTTCTCTCCCAAGAGTCCCTGCTATGGAAAGTGCCAAAACCATCTCAGGTAATGACTGATCAAAACTTCTTTAAAAAAAAAAAAAAAACTCTAGATTTTTTAAGTTGCCTACAGTGTAATAGAGGACATGAAAAGTTGAGAGTTGGGTATACATTGACTGACTTTGAAGAGTTATTTCAAAACCCACCAAAAACTTTCTGGAAGCAAAGCTTGCTAGTATGATAAAGCCATCCTATGATGACTTTGAAGGCTTGGCTTAAATAGATGTTGGCTCTTGAAAGGAGTAATCCCAGCAGTTCTGCCATGACTTAGTTAATGTCCCCCTTTGCATGAAGCAAGCACCTGTAGTTTTCTTCTTTCCTCTCCCCCTTTGCTTTCCAGCTTTCCATAATGAAGAGTTACTATCTTCTGTTTCCTGTGGATCATTATTTAGTAAAGTTTTCACATCATAGCTAGGTCCCTCAGTCCATGGGGCATTTTGTGATCAACTAACATTACTATCCCCAAACCCAGGTCCTAAAGCCTTTTTATATGTGCTTTTATAAAAGGGGGTAAAGAGGGTTCTTCATAGTCTTCCTCAGTCTGTTTTCTCTCATTTATGTAAAATATTGAGACATTTTTGTCATCTTGTGTCTTAGGATCCCACTGAAAAAAAAGAAATTACTAGCTGGGCTTGGTGGCACACGCCTTTAATCCTGGCACTTGGGAGACAGAGGCAGGTGGATCTCTGTGAGTTCATGGCCAGCCTGGTCTACATAGTGAGTTCCAGGCCAGCTGGGGCTACAGGGAGACCCTGTCTCAAAAAGACCAAAAAAAACCAAAAACCAAAACAAACAAACAAAAAAAGCCAACAAAAAAACCTTCCTGATTTAAGACATAAAAAGTACTTTAAAAAGAATAGCAATAAATTATGCTAAAAACATGTAAGTATATCATTCTAAGATCACATATTAGGATAAAGCATCTCTCCTCTCTGGATCTTTAAGGGTTCCACTCCACTAATGCAGTATTATGTTATCTGTGCTTATCCTAAATCCATCCAGACTGTGTTGGCCAAAGCTGAGTGTGGCAGAACATGTCTATAATTGCACTGCTTGGGGAGACTGAGGCAGGAGGATTTCAGAGAGTTCAGGCCAGTGTGGGTTACATAGTGAGACCCTATCTCAAAGAAAATGGAGGGAAAAGAAAACCCAGTAAAAGGGAGCCCATTTTAGTAGTCAGAAACAATTATTGATGTGAAACATTGATTATATTAAAATCAGTTCATGCAGGTAAGAGAGAATTGTCCAGTGTCAAGGACTTTGTCTTGTCTGGTGCCTCAGTCTTACCGCTCAGCCCTGCGTAGTTAGCACCCAGTTCAGACCTCTGTGCCACCCTCTAGAAAGCTTTTTATTTGGCTTTCTTATTAGAAGCCAAAGTGGCTGCTTCCACTTAACAATACTAAGAACTTTCTGTAATTTTAATAAGATGCAGTATTTTACAATACCAGACCTTCAAAATAAGACTTTTCTACAACAGTTGGTTTGATACCTTTTCATTTTCTGTCCTACTGATTGTTTTTTAAATGTGGCCTGACCCAGAATTGCATCTAACTCTACAATGAAGCATCTTTCTTTTCTTTGTCTCTTTAGCAGTGTTTTGTCTATAGTTAGAAGGGATATGTTCATACTAAAATTAACAATTAAATGTGGGTGCTGAGTAGGGGTGAATAGTTGTAAGTATTGTGTTTGTAAGTGAACAGAAGTTTGTATAGTATCTATTGTGTATCTGGTAGATACCGTGACTGTTAAACTGACAAGACAGTTATTTATAGAGAGGGTGTGGTTCAGTGGATGTTTCCACTACTAACCTTTTCACAGATTTTAACATTTTATTTTTTAAAATGGGATCTCACTCTGTAGCCAGGCTGGCCCTGGCCTACCATGGAGTCCAGGCTGGCCTCAAACTCATGGCAGTCTTCTTGCCTTAGCTTCCCAAAAGTACTAGGATTCTAGAATGAATCGGTACTCCCAGACTTACAGATGTTTTTTAATGAAATTTAAATCCTCTCTAGTCATCAGTAAGATGAAATTATTTTTTTCTCTTATAAGGTAGTATTTATTCTTTTGAAATCTTCAGAAGAAACTATCTCAAGAACTCAAACCAAAAAATTTTAAAACATTTATCACTTTATGCCCTGTAAAGATACATAGTTAGGATTTGTCAATATATAATTAATAAATTATTAATTTAAAAAGTATTTGATAAAGTATGTTCTTTATGAAAATCATCTATAAGTCAAGAAATAACTTTTCATCTTTCCAAGATATTTCCTTTCCAAGTTATTTTATTTTATGTGTATGAATGCTTTGCCTGCATGTATGTGACTGCACCTGTGTTGTACAATGCCTGAGATCAGAAGAGGGCATCATGTCCCCTGGTACTAGAGTTTAGATGGCTGTTAGTCATCGTGTGGGTGCTGGAAACTGAACCCAGGTCCTCTCCGAGAACAGCTGGTGCTCTTAACCACTGAACCGTCTCTAGTTCCTTTTCCAGAGTGTTTAAATCTTTTTTTAAAAAAAAATACTTCCAAATTTTAGTATTAATAAAAGGCACTAAATGGTTTAACAAACATAATGGCAGTTTTTCCTTCTGTTTTTTTTGTTTTTTGTGGTCTTTTTGAGACAGAGTCTCCCTGTAGCCCCAGCTGTCCTAGAACTTGCTATGTAGCCCAGGCTGGCCTTGAACTCACGGAGATCTGCCTGCCTCTGCCTCCTAAGTGGTGGGATTAAAGGTGTGCGCCACCATACCAGCTTTCCTTTTTTTTTTTTTTTTAGACAAGCCCTTACTCTACAGCCTACGCTGGTCTTGAATACATAGTGATCGTCTCGTTTCAGCCTCCCAAGTGCTGAGATTACATGAGCCATCATGCCCAGCTCTGTCCTGTTTTTGTTTTTGTTTTTTTCTTTTCTCTTTTTTTTTTTTAAAGTTGAATTTCATACATAAAAACATCTTTATACTCCCGTCTCCCTTCCCTTTGGCACGGTCCCATAACCCCTCCAACTGGAGCTCATACATTCTGTTGTTTGTGTTAAGGCCCATTATGCAAAGTTAGTGTCCTGAGATGTCCCTAAACCTTTCTTTATTAATTAAAAAGTTCATGGTACATGTTACAATGTTACATGAGGACATTTTCATGTGAAGATACTGTACACTGAGCATATTCATCCCTCTGTGACCTCCTCCCCTGCCCTTCTCTCCCACCCCCATTAGTTCCTTTTATTCCCTAGAGAGTTGCACTTTGTGCTATATGTACCTATATATCAGGAGCTGCAAACAACAGACAACATATATTTGTCCTTGTGAGACTGACTCAATTCATGTAATGTGATTATTTCCAGTTACATCCATTTGCTTGCACATGACACTTCATTCTTGTTTATGGCTAGAAAAAAAATCCATTGTGTTGATATATCACATTTTCTTGTCCCATTCCTCTATTGTTGTTCCATAGCTTAGCTAATGTGAATAATGCTGCAGTAAACATTGATGTGCAAGTTTTTCTGTGATGTGTTGACTTGGAGTCCTTCGGCAAATACCCAGGAGTGGTATAGCTGGTAGTTATAATTGTAGTTTTTTACGGACCTCCATTCTGAGTTCAATAGTGGCTGGACTAGTTTACATTCCACAATGCCTGTTTCTCACAGTATCTCGACGAAGTAGTGAAGAAATGAAACGGGACATCTCTGCATCTGAGGGCGCATCACCAGCCTCTCTTATGGCTATGGGCACCACATCACCACAGCTCTCCCTGTCCTCTTCTCCCACAGCATCTGTGACCCCAACCACCCGGAGCCGAATAAGGTAGAAAACATTTCCTCTGTACTTTTCCTGGCCTTTTAGAGAGAATGATCAGCTTACAAATTAATTCCATCTGAGTACTCTTTTTTCCTTTTTGTATTAAGTATTGACTCATCTCCTTTTCTGTGTGAAGAAGACAAAAACAAACAAAGCCTCCACAATGGAGCCTTTCCTTAAAAGGCTGTGATTTTTTTTAAAACTAGAGAATGGTTAAGTGAATAAAAGTATAGATTAATCATCCCTAATCTGAAAATCCAAAGTACAAGACCTTTTGAGTAATCCCATGATGGTCAGAATGTTTTTAGATTTTGCATTTCTGAATTAGAGATGCTCAACTTGTGGATTCAGTGCAAAGGTTCCAAAATCTGGGGTTGGGAAGGGGAGTGATTGTAAGTTAGTGCTAGAACACTTGCTTAGTATTTGTAAAGGCCCTGGGTTCAGTCCAAGGTAGAATGACTAAATGAATGAGGAAGGAGGGAGGGAGGGAAGAGAAGAGAAGCTGCATGTAGAAGTACATGCCCATAATCCCAGGACTCAGGAGATGGAGGCAGGAAGATTATGAATTTGAGACTAACCTAGGTTACATAGTGAGGCTGTTGAAGGAAAGGAAAGGAGAGAGGAGAGGGGAGACCCTGAAATCTGAAATACTCCTAGTCCCAAGTATCTCAGATAAGAGGTTCTTGACCTGTGTTATGAAATTTGATCCCTGGGTGTCCTGGTAGAGTATTAGAGAGGCTTCCTAGAAAGGACGAACTGGGTAGAGTCTTGAGTATTGGAGATAGGGGCATTGTTGGGAAGGTGAGTAACTTGAGTGAATTTGCAAAAAAGATGAATAAGCATGTGGTCAGGCATGTGGTAGGTAGGAGATGTTGCCAATTCAGGAAACAAACACAGGACCAGAAGAAGAGGTCCCTACTATTTCAGGGTGCAGTGGAAGGCATAATTGAATAATAGGCAATAGAACCGCTTTCAGGTCAAATTGAGAAGGTAAAAAGTGGAGTAAATAAATTGAAGATGATTAAAGGGTGTTCTGGAAGAAAGTTGTGGAAGCCAGCTAAGAGGATATTATAGTACTATAGGCCAAAGTCAGGTCTGGATCAGGGAGATAACAGAGTTAGAGAGCTGAATACAGGGCTGGGTGGAGATTTTTCAGAGGCAAAGATGATTTCAGCAACAGATTTTTGTCAAGGGAATGCAAACATGTAGATATCAAAGGTAGCTCTGATTGTTTAGACTGGATGTCAAGGGACATGATGCTGTGTTAATAATTGTTAAGCAATGCCTGCAAATGAATTTATGTTTTATTCATAATTCACTTTTGGCAGAAGTTACTTTAGACTAAGTTGTTATTAAGAGTTTAAAAAGGGCTGGAAAGATGGCTCAGCAGTTAAGAACACTGACTGTTCTTTGAACACTGACTGTTCTTCCAGAAGACCTGGGTTTGAATCCTAGCACCCACGTGGCCACTAACAACTTTCCATAACTCCAGTCCCAGGGGATCCAACAGCTTCTTTCTGTCCTCCGCCGGCATTGTATGACATGGGTGCACTTACCTGCATGCAGGCAATACACACATACACATTAGGAAAAAAAAAAGAGTTTAGAGAGAGACTTGGCATGCCTTTAATCCCAGCGCTCATGAGGCAGAAGCAGAGGCAGGAGAATCTCTTTGAATTTGAGTCTTGCCTAGTCTACGTAGTGAGTTCCATGCCAACCAGGACTATGCAGTGAGACCCTGACCCCCAAAATAACAAAACAAAACAAAAAAAAATAGGGAAAAGATGCCTGAAATTCAGCATATATTTTTTATAGGGATGGGGGAGGGGGGAACAGCTATTGACAGTCACTAAGAAAGTAAGGGAAGGAGAGAGAGGAAAGTTTCTGAAATTTAGCTATGTATTACTTTTTAGGTTTGAAAATAAAGTTTAAAAGCCTCTCAAACTCAAATTATGAACTTAATTTTTAAATTTTAATTAATTAATTTATTTACTTAATTTTGAGCAGGGCCTCCCTGTAGCCCCAAACTGGGGTGCTATGGGTTCATATGTGCAACTAACTACCCTTTGGTGTCCAGACAACACAGTTTCCTTTTATTTATCTACCACCTCTGGCTCTTACAGTGTTTCCACTCCCTCTTCTGCAGTGATCACTGAGCCTTAGGAGAAGGTGCAATATAGGTGTCCCATTGGTCTGGGTCTGCAGTCTCTTATTTTCTGCACATTGACAGTTTGTGAGTCTCTGTGTTAATCTCTATCTGCTACAAGAAGAACCTTCTCTGGTGGGAGTTGAGGAATGAACTTATCTGTGGATATAACAATAAATCATTGTGAGTCAGTTTAATATTAAGCCTGTTTAGTAGAATGATAGTAGTAGACTCTACTACTGATTTGTCTAGCTACAGGTTCTTGCCCTGATAACAGTGTCAGGTATGGACTCCCAGTTGTGAAGTAGAAGGAGACTGGTTATCCCCATAATATTGGTGCCACTATTGCACCAGTGGGCATATTTTGTCAGGCCAGTTGCCACTGTAGCTCTCAGAGTTCACAGCTGGGCAAGGCTGATGATTGTCTTTCTTTGTTAGTAACTTGCATAGCACCTTCTAGTACTATGAAAGCTAGCCAGCAGAGATGTAGCTTCAGAGTCAGTACCAGCTTGATTTCTCATTTGTTCTGCAACTCAGATAGGTAGTGTCTTCAGCAATAGAGTCTGACCATCCAGTTCTGGTGGGAAACAAAATGCAGTGGGAATAGCCAGTGTTATTTGAGGATCTATGGGACTTCTCTGGTCAACAGCTCCAAAAGAAGAAGTCCATTCTTGGCACGAAAACAGCAGTCTAAATACACTGAAAAATAATTGGTATTTTGTTTTTAGATCTAAAATGAATAAAAATTGATACTATTTCAGTGTACCTCTCAGAAGAGCTTCTGTTCTGAATGTGTTCTCTTTGATTTCATAGCATACTATGAAGTGTGACTGTTGTCAGAATGCATGTGTTAAGAAATACTAGCATTGCCTTTAGAACATGTGTTGGGGTATTAAGTTCGTGTGGTTGTGTAACTGGAATCTTTGCTCTAAAAATAACCACTGGAAGGTAGACCCATCTTTCAGAGCAAGCTACTTGCCAAGTAGTTGCAAACATTCTCTTCCTGTAGGTCTTCCTTAGTGCCCTGTTCCACCTCCAGAGAAGCCGCTGAAAGGAAAGACTTGGTGCAGAATGGATAGGGCCCCATCATCGGGGTTGATTACAGAGTCTTGTTTGTGTTTGCTTTAGGGCAGAATACTTACTCTGTTTACAAAGCAGTTTATAATGTCATTATGTACTTTATATAACATTTTTAAATGAATTATGTAGGGGCACTGATTTTTTTTTCAATTAAAAATTGTTTTGATATGCTAGAAAACAAAGCAAGGACCTTGCATGATAGACAAGTGCCCTTTACCACTGAGCTACATGCCCTCCCCATCTCGATTCCCCCTTGCCAAGCTTGTATAGTATGTCCATTATATGTCTGTGTTATGAACTCTGAAGTTCCTTGAGGGGACAGGGAATCTGTGTCTAGCACTTGTGCACTGCCTGGCACAGTGCTTCTCTGAAAAATAACATCAAATAAGTGAGTGTGCAGAAAAGTTGTATTTCTGTACACAGAAAAAATTTAATATCCTGGAGACAGTAAGAGTATACAGTTTGCATACTGGACATGCCCTTAATCCCAGCACTTAGGAGGCAGAGGCAGGCGGATCTTTGTGAGATCGAGGCCAGCCTGGTCTACATAGCGAGTTCTAGGCCAGCTGGGGCTACAGGGAGACCCTGTCTCAAAAAGACCCCCCAAAAAAGTATATAACTTGCTAGACACAGTGGAATGCATTTGTAGTCCTACCCAGGAAGATGAGGCTGAAGGATTACTTGAGTTCAGGAGTTTGAACCCAGCCTGGACATCATATTTTTGAGATTTCATCTTAAAAAATCAGAGTATACCATTTAGTAACAAACATACTTAATATTTTATGGAAGTGATACATATTCTTTGTTTTGTTTGTTCACAATACTGGGCATTGAAACTAGAGCTTTGAACATGCTAGGGAAGTACTCTGTACCACTGAACTGCATCCTTAGCCCTTTTGTTTTTATTTTTAGGGTTTGTTATTGTTTTGAGACAGGATCTTGCTAAGTTGACCAGGCTATCCTAAAACTTTCACTGTAGCTCAGGCAGGCCTTGAGCTTTCCAGTCATCCTTCCTCAACCTAGGAATAGCTGGGATCGCAGACCTGTACCATCAGGCCAGGCTTATGATAGATATTTGTAGCATTTATTGTGTCTCTTGTCCCTCTTGCCTGTTCTCCTGATTTTGAACTTTATAAAGCAGAAACTATGTTTTAGAATCCTGGCATAACCGTGTCCTTCCTACTTACAATGAGTGATTTTGAAATTAATGAAAGAATTAAGAACACAAGAAGATAAAAAAGGAGTGATATAAACCAGAGCATGATTGTGGAGGCTGAGACTGAGTAAAAGGCAGCAGAATAATTTTAGATGCCGCTAGGGTCAGATTGTCTCCCTCATTCCTTTTGACCACTGTAGACTGCATCCTCTCATCTGAATGCACTTGATACAGAATCTGTCTCTTCCATGTGGATGATGAGTAGTGGTCCTCCCTTCAGCCTTGACAGCTGTGGGTCTGTGGGACCATAAAGTAAAAATCAAGTAAAAAAGTATGTCTTGCTGTAGAATGTCCTTAGTTATGTGTATTTATCCTGTTTTAAAATGCTATATTCTCTTTATAGTACTTAAATGAAAATTATTTCAATTTGTGGTTCTTTGTTTTCACAAATTAGGGAGGAAAGGAAGGACCCTCTATCAGCATTGGCAAGAGAATATGGAGGCTCTAAGAGGAATGCCCTGTTGAAGTGGTGTCAGAAGAAAACAGAAGGCTATCAGGTAATCATGTGGTTCTTTTATCCCACATGAGCAATTTCTGAAACAAGTGCCAACTGTCATAACTTACTTTGTATCTTATATTCAAAATGAGTCTTTTTTAAAAGACAGAATCCTGCTGTGTATCCCTGGAACTCTATGTAGACCAGGCTGGCTTTGAACTCACAGTGATTCCCCCACCTCTGTCCCTGCCTCCCTAGAGCTGGAATTAAAGGTGTGTGCTACCACACCTAGCCCTCAAAGTGGGTCTTACACTGAATTTCAAGAACACATTCTCAAAGTCAATGCTGAACTTGGCTGAGTATCCCTGGGATAAAATAAGTTTGTTATGTTAAAAGACTAGCCAATTTTCTAGTACTTTTCAATGAGCACCTTTAAATTTTTATTTTATTTATTCTGAGTGTGGGCAGGTGTATGCTACAGAGTATGTGTGGAGGTCAGAGGACAACCTTCAGGAGCTGGTTCTCTCCTTCTACTGTGGGTTCCAGGGATTGAACTCAGAGTGTCAGGCTTATGTACTAAGCAGTTTTACCCACTTTTATCCACCTTGTCACACTACACCACCTTCTTAAATCCAGGTTCTGTGCTTCGTTGAGGTATCATCTGGATTAAGAATGAAAATATCCTTACTTAAAATGGAAAGCTTAAGTATGTGGCTTATGTCTTTTGGTTTCTATGGAGTTTTCCCATTCCCATTGTGTATGCCCTCATTGGTTCACATCTGGACTACTGTCATGTCTTGCCACTCGTGCCTGCCTTTCACTTTCTATCAGCATTTTAGTCAGATTTTTTTTAAGTGATGTTAAATATTACTTTGAAGGGAAAGTTTAATTCCACGCAAATATATTTATTATACTGCGAAAAGATACAATTTAGATTCCCAGTGTCCTCACATAGGGTTTTAATGACAGAGGCTTTTTCCAGCTTGCAGCTGTTTTTCTTCATATTTTGGGATAAATGCAGACATGCCTGAGGAGGTCATTGGAGTTCTATATTTCTGGTCTCATCTTAACAAAATAGCAAAATTAGCGAGACAAAACAAAAAACCCACCTAACTACAAATAAAAAATTACTTTAGAAAAGCAAATGTTTGAGATAGAGCTAAGTAGAACACCAGCAAAGACAGAAGGTAGAGCTCATGCCTGGAGGCTGAGACAGGAGGGTTGTAAGCTTCAGGTCAGCCTGGACTAACAGTGAGACCCTGTCTGAAGGAAACACACAAGAAAGAAACAAGCAAATGAAAAGCTGTTAGAACTAAATAGAAAGTTGCAGGACACGAGAATAGTATACAGGGGCTGTGGAGACGGCTCAAAAAGTGCTTGCTATGCAAGCGTGAGGAATTGAATTGGATCCTCAGCTCCCACGTAAAGAAGCTGGGTGTGGGTGTATGTGCTTATAATCTCAGCACTGTAGAGTTGAAGATAGTGCATCCCTGGGGCTCCCTGGCCAGCCAGCCTAGCCTAATTGATGAGCTCTAGGTCCCAATGAAAGACTCTGTCTCAAATAAAACAGTGTTAGATGACTCCTGAGGAATGACACCAGAGGTTGATATGTGGCCTCCACATACACATATGTACACCAACATCCATACACACACACACACACACACACACACACACACACACACACACAAATAACATCAAAGATTAGATGTATTTTTTACCCTAGCAGCAAAATTAAGACACATTCATCAAAAAATAACACATTTCAGAGCAAATTTAAAAGGAGACCCAAATTTTATACAATGAAACCTACAAAACACTGATGAAAGAAATTAAAATTTAAAGGCCAGGCACAGTAGTACACACCAGCAGTCCTAACACTAGAGAGATTGATCTCAAGTTTGAGACCAGCCTGGGCTATGTAGTGAGTTCCAGGGCGGTCTGGGCTACATAGTGAAGCCCTTTCTCAATAAACATACAAACAGACCAGGGGGTTTAACTAAGTTATAGAGTGCCTGCCTAGCATATAGAAAGTTCTGGGTTCAACCATCAGCACCACCATCAAAGGAAAGGAAGGAAGGAGGATGGGAGGAAAGAAGGGGAAAAGAGATGGCGGGCAGAAAGAAAGAAGGGAAAGAGTGAAAGGAGAGGAGGAAAGAAAACTAAATGGAAAGCCGCCCCATGTTTTGATACATGTTAGAACATGGATTAGCCTAGAAAATAAGTGAACAGTGAAATCAGTCAGATAAAAACTCTAGCCTAAAAGGCTTTGGGAAACCAGCCTGAGTGTAGGTATGAAACTCAGCCTTGCTGGTGACTGCAGGTTCAGTCTAGAACTGAAATACCAAGCATAAGAGTATCAGGCACAGTCACCTAATTTGTTTATTGGTAACATTTCTTTTGAGGTATACCACACGAGATGCAGTTTATCTATTTAAAATGTATATTTTAGTGTTCTTAAAAGTATATTTTAGCTGAACATGGTGGCATACCTTTAATCCTAGCACTTCCGAGGCAGAGATAGGTGGATCTCTGAACTACATAATGAGTTCCAGGCCAGCTGGGGCTACAGGGAGAATCCCCCCAAAACGTAAATAAATAAATAAATAAATAAATAGGTATATGTATATTTGTATAGTTGTGCAACCTTCCCCACAATTAATTTTGCTTTCTTAGTAGGGGGACAGAATCTCTTTTTCACCCAAGATGACCTCAAACTCATGATCCTCCTGCCTCCCAAATGCTGGAATTACAGGCATGTAACCAACCACACCTGGCAAGTTTCAATTAGTTTTTATCTATCTATTTATTTATTTATTTATTATTTTCAATTAATTTTGCTTTCTTAGTAGGGGGACAGAATCTCTTTTTCACCCAAGATGACCTCAAACTCATGATCCTCCTGCCTCCCAAATGCTGGAATTACAGGCATGTAACCAACCACACCTGGCAAGTTTCAATTAGTTTTTATCTATCTATTTATTTATTTATTTATTTGTGTATAGGCATGTGTGTGCCATGGCACACATGTGAAGGTCAGAAGACAACTTGCAGAAATTGGTTCTCTTCTTTCACCATGTGGATCCTGGGGATCAAACTTGGGTTGTCAGGCTTA
>NW_008340714.1:209199-210858 GCF_000622305.1 Nannospalax galili
TGTATTTTAAAAAAATGCATGCATTTATTTCTGGGATCTCTATTATACCCCATACATTTATGTATATATATGTGTGTATGTATGTATGTATATGTGTGCTCGTACATGTGTGGTAGTAAAAGGGCAACTTGGGAGTAATTAGTTCCCTCTTTGGACCATTGGGATACCAGGGATTGAATTCAGGCTAACAGCGTTGGCAGAAAGAGCCTTTACCCACTAAGCCATCTCACTAGTCCTGGATTATTTTAAAAACTATTTCAAATGGACTTTTGTACCCATAGACAGCCACTTCGCATTTGCCCTGGTCACCCACTAGCCTTCTTTCTGTGTGTGTGGATGTGCTTATGAGTATTTCTTGTTTGTAACTGCATAGTATGTAGTCCTTTATGACTGGCTTCTTCTCACTTAGCACTTCATTTTTAAGGTTTCCTGTCTTGCAATGCTTCATTCTATTTTATAGTTAAATGTTTGATTGTACGGATTGTATGGATAGTATCTCTTATTCCTCTTTTCAGTTGATAGGCATTTGAATATTTGACTTATTTTTTTGACTTGTTTTGACATATGCATATCTGTGTGAACACGTTGCTGCTGTGATCATTTATGCATAAACTTTTTTGTTTACATATATTTAATTTCTCTTTATGTGGACAGATACATGTGGTGGTCAGGGGGCAGCTTGCTGGAGTTGGTTCTCTCCTTCCACTTTGTAGATTCTCAGGGTTGAACTCACAGCATCAGGCTTGGTTGCAAGCCCCTTTACCCACTGAGTCATTCGGCTGACCACGTGTGCAAGTTTTACATGAATATATGTCATTTCATTTTATCTTCTGTCTGCAGCCTAAATGTCTTTGAAATTAGCTCTCTGAACTTGTTACTTCTCTTTAAGCTTCATTCGTTTTGTCATTGCCATTTGGTTAAAGTCTGAGACGCTTAGTTTGAAGAGCAAGACCCCTTGTGAGTGATCTGGCACCTTGGTGGGTCACTGACTCATCCACATTTTGAAATCTCTTGTGTCCCCTTGGCAGTAAACATTCCTGTCCTCCCCCTGAACCCCTCCTGTCCAGGGAGTGTCCTCTCACTGTCCCCTTTCTGTCTGGGGAGTGTCTGTTCTTAGAAATCAGCATCCATGAAGAATTGTTTTTTCCCTACTCTGGCCCTGCAAAAATTCCTCCCTCAAACATTGCTCTTGCTCTCCTCATGGAGCCCGATTCTTTTTGATTTGAGCTTGATCCAGGATTGAGTGGTTTTCAGATGTCAGGGAATATTCTTTGTTGATCTTTGTGTTGATAAAACACTACCTGGATATAGTCCCAAATCCCACAGCATTTATAACAAGGGTCCTAATGTTGTCAGTTTGCATATTTGTCCTCGTTTGCCGACTGTCATCTGTCTTTGTCTACCTAGAACTCAGCATAAGGCTTAACATGTGGCAGAGCTGAGTACTGTCTGAATGTGTACCAAATATAACAAGATACTTTGGAAATTTGTTTTTAGAATAGTGGTTCTTAAATTTGTGTGTAAAAACCTGGAAGATTGTGGGACAAGATTAGATTCCTAAGAAAGTTCTGAAGCTTTGTGGTTTGAGAGGTGTACAGTGAGATCTTGGAATAGACATTTTCTTTTTCTTTTCCTTTATTTTTTATTTTATTTTTTAAA
>NW_008340714.1:211001-321367 GCF_000622305.1 Nannospalax galili
TTATTTTAATTTTTGTCTATTTGAGACAACGTCTCCCTGTAGCCCCAGCTGGCCTGGAACTCACTATGTAGACCAGGCTGGCCTCAAACTCACAAAGATCTACCTGCCTCTGCCTCCCAAGTGCTGGGATTAAAGGCATGTGCCACCATGCCTGTGGAATACACATTTTCACAAGCACACAAGGTGATCCATAACTCAGGCTGTGAGAATCACACAGGAGTGGGTATTAAGATGTTGGGCTTTAGGCGGCCAGGGTGATGGCTCAGTGAGTAAAGTGCTTGTTGGGCAAACATGAGGACCTGAGCAGATCCCCAGCACTTATGGGAAAAGTCAGGTATGGCAGTGCGTGTCTGTAACCCCATTGCTGATGTGGGGCAGACATAGGTGGATTACCCAGAGCTTGCTGCCCAGCCAGCCAGTCTAGCCAGTCATTGAACTCCAGGTCCAGTGAGAAATCCTGTCTCCAAAAATAGGGTTGAAAGTGATAGAGGAAGATAACAGACATTGACCTCTGACCTTCCCATGCATGTGGACACAGGTGCACACACATGAACACATATATACCACACAAATACAGTTATTTTTTTAAAAAGATGTTTAGTATTTGAATGTCAGCTTAGCTCCTTTCTATGTAACTGTAAGAAGTTCTTTGAAACTCAGTCCCTTGTCTTTAAAATGAAGCAGTAGGGGCTGGAAAGATGGCTCAGCAGTTAAGATCACTGACTGCTCTTGCAGAGGACCTGGGTTCGAGTCCCAGCACCCACATGGTGGCTACGAACCGTCCTTAGCTACAGTTCCAGGGGAATCCGACACCCTCTTCTGACCTCCGTGGCATTGCATGACACAGGTGCACTCACATACATGGAGGCATATACTCATACACATAAAATTTTTAAAAAATAATAAAAATATTTTTTAAATGGAGCAGTAGTGGTGGCAGCTGGACTCAGGTTCTGTCATACATTATGTGTTTAATAGGTTTAAAATTATTATTATTATTATTATTATTATAAAGTGTTGTCTTATAAGCTTTTACTTTTCTTAGAATACTACTTAAATTGAGTAGTTATAATTTTAAAGTACTGCTCTATTGAACTTTGCCATAGATCAAGTTGATTAAATGAAGGTAATTCAATCATTAAGTCAATGATTTAAACAATGTCCTCTGGTTCCTTCTAATTTAAATTCTCTGATTCTATGACATTAAGATAAGTATCTTAAAACACTGTATTATGTTGACAAACATGTAAATCAGTTACTTCGACTGATGATTTTTAAATATTTATGTGTTTTTTCAATTACTTGGTGCTTACAGTGCAGGATGAAATGATACATAAAAGGAATGGTTGTCATTCAAGAAGAAATGTGTGTGCTAGGCAGGCTGCTACAAACACCATTTCACCTATTTGTACTTCCTTTTTTTGGTTGTTTTTGTTTGTTTGAGATAGGGTCTGGCCTGTAACTTGGCCAGCTGGCCTGTAACTTGGTTTGTAGACCAGACTGGCCTTGAACTCACAGAGATCCACCTGCCTCTGCCTCCTGAGTGCTGGGATTAAAGGTGTGTGCCACCATACCTGGTTCAATTTGCACTTCTTATGGATACTTTTTAAAAATTATGTGCATACATGTATGTGTGTTATGTGTATGTGAGTGTGAGTGTCTGTGGAGTCTCACATTCTCTGGAGCTGGAGTTGGCAGGTGGTTGTGAGCCATCTGACACAAGTGCTAGGAATTGAACTCAGGTCCTGTTCAAAAGCAGTACGTGCTCTTAACCAACGAGCCATCTCTCCAGCCCCCAGCATAATCTTTTTAAACTAAAAGACTGATCTTCTAGAGCCCTTAATTTGTCAGGAGCCATGTAAGATGTGCCAGAGCCCCTTTCCCTTCTGGCTGTAAATATGGATGAGCACAAACATCCTCAGGCGCCTGCAGTGAGTTCAGACCTTTGGTCTCTGCCAACTTACAGTTCTGCTAGAAAGGGCATGTTGTGACACTTGACTGCTTAGTGGATTAGGAGCTGTTACGTGACATTTAGCATGCACTGTTCTCACAGGCCCACAAATGTATCATTAATGTTTGGACCATGAGTGCTTTATGCTGAAGAAGCTGTCTAATCAATGGAGATAGATTCCCTAATACTCATATCTTCTTTCATAACTCTTGTAAGAGGCACCCTTAAATTACTGTGCTGATCACTGTAATTTCATTAGCTATCCATTACAAAATAAGCCTTTGAGTTTGCCTTTTATTTAACAAATACTTTTTTCTCCTTTAAATTGTGCTTTGCCATTTATTAAACACTGAAGTTTTAGAATACTAGAGTGTTGGCATGGGAAGGGCCTTGATATTCTGATTTATTGAGGGGGAGAAACTCCCTCAAAGGTAAATGACTGCTTCAGACGTAGTGTGCTTCTATGGGATTATATAAGCAAGTTCTAGAGCTACTGCTTTAAGGATTGAGTCATCCTTTAAAAAAAAAAAAAAAAAGCCAAAGCTTCAGTTTGTTTATTTCCTCTTATGGTGGTAGGGATGAACTCAGGGCCTTCCTTACAAGCACTCTCCCACTGAACAGCATCCTCAGTTCTCAGTTATGTTTTAAAATTTAGCTTAAATGTGAAATTTACTCAAGAATTTTTAGATGCTTTTAGTGAGAAGTAGTAACCCACTGCCCTATTCCCTTAGCCCTTGTTAGTGCTGTCTGTCTGCTTGACACTGCTTACAGAGGAAGTGCCTAGATCAGATGCCTGTGGGCATGTCTGTGGGGGGTTGTTTAGATTATTTATTAATAAAGGAGGGCCCAGCACACTGTGGGTGGCACTGTTCCCTGAACAGGCGATCCTGGGCTATAGAAGAAAGCTAGCTAAGCATGAGTGTGAGTGAGCCAGCAAGCAGTGTTCCTGTGTGGTTTCTGCTTAAAGTTCCTGCTTGAGTTTCTGCCCTGACTTCCCTCAGTGATGAACTGTAAACTGTGAGCTGAAATAAACCCTCTCTTCCCTTAGCTTGCTTTTGGTTAGAGTGCTTTATCACAGCAACAGAAAGGAAACTAGAACATCTTATTTCTGAAATTGCTGCTTTCTAGAAGCAACTACTTTATTTAAAAGCTGTTTCTTTAGGGATTGATAGCACAAGGTTGATAATGGAAAAGTATCCAACCAGGAATAGAAAAATACACCTTCAGCAAACTTTTCTTTGGTTTAAAATTTTACAAATAAGCTTTTGTCTTACCATGTTCTAGCAAAAACCCAGTGGAGTAAAAGCAACAAGCAGCTGAATGCTTGCACTTGTAATTTGTGAATACTTCATTTATTTTATTTGCATTTGTGTATATGCATTTGTGTATGCATATGCATGTGTGAATGTGAATGTGTGCATGTATGTGTGGAGGCCAGACAGGTCAATATAAAGTGTCTCCTCTATCACTCACTTCCACCTTACTTTTTGAGACATGATCTCTCACTGAAGCTGGAACTCACTCATTGGTCTAGACTGGCTAGCCAGTTAGCCCAGTGGCTCCTCCTGCCTCTAACTTCCCAGGGTGTTGGGATCTGAGTTCAGGTCCTCATGCTTGCAGGGCAAACACTTTACTGCCTAAGAGCTTCATTTTAGATTCTGATACTATTTTCTACTGAACTGCCAAACTTGAATTAGTTAAAGGCTAATGAAATCACTTAATCTAGTACAAAATAGTTTAAAGAAATGAACAAAAGATTCTAGTACTGCCTGAGGTACTCAGATAATCTCAGATAAGCATTGACAATGTAGTTTTATTGAGGGATGTGCTTCATCAGTGCGCAGTTCAAAGAAGGGAGGATTGCATGTTTCTTAGTGGGGATTAGTAGAATTAGAAGAATTGAAGGGCTTGAGTGGCTCATGAGTCATGCTTTTAAATGTATTTTGTTTGCATTCTAACATTATTTTCTAATATAAAAAGTAATAGTAAGTTCTGTGCTAGGTAGTCTGCTGAGTGTTGAAATAGAAATCAGGGGACAAAGGTAGTTATATCAGGAAGCTTATGGTGTAGCCTGTAAAGTACACACACTGATTAAAAGTCAGTACGGACTTGTGCTCATGGTTATGCAGTGTGAGGCCTGACCTCTGCTGAGATCACTGTGGAAAAAAGTCTAAATTACAAAGAAGAAATACCTTCAAAGGCATTAGTGACTAACCAAGGCAGTTAGAGAAATTTGACAAGAGCTAGAATTGTAGAGAAGAAGAAAACGTTTAGTGAGTTGAACACCATATTTACCCATTTTTCCCCCCCTTTGGAGCATTTTCCAGCTTCTGGCATGGGGTTGTGGCCAGTTAAAAAGCAGTGGCCCAGAGCTTGTTTGAGAATCACTGAGCAGAAAGACTAACATTTGAGCTCAGAGCTGCTAAAATAGCTATAGTTGAAGGATCTAGTTCCCACAGAAAACACAACCTCAGAATAGTGAACTCAACATTTAATTTGGCTTTTCCATGAGGGGATTTTCAAATCCTAGGATAGTGGGGCAGAAAGAGAAAAATCAATAGCAAGCTGATGCTAAGGGACTAAAAACTAAAGTAAAACTTTTGTTTTCATAGTGCTATGGAGCCAAAAATTAGATTTCAAGGCTGGCCAGAGGAATGACTCTGACACACATTGTAGACTTTTGCTTGAGACCTTGAAAGAACTATGACCCATAAACAAGAGTTGATGGGAAGTCTTAAGTTTGAAACTCAGGTTCAGAACTTTCACTCATTAGATGAGGGTGATCAGTCCTTACTCTAATGTCTTCTGGTAGAAGCTTAAAAGCTTCTCTGTAAGGAGATGTCATCATCTTGCCTGTATACCCTTTGAGACATCCTGCACAGAAATGTATGGGGCATTAGGCTGATGAGATGGTGCAGTGGGTAAAAGAGCTTGCCACCAAGCCTATTCACCTGAATTTGATCCCCAGGACACACATGGTGGAAGGAGCGAACTCTCAACAGAGCTCTCTGACCTGCACATGTTGTGCTATGGCATGCACACACACAACATAAGAAAAAAATTACTAGCTGGACATGATGGTTTAATCCCAGAACTTGAGAGGCAGAGGCAGGCAAAACTCTCTAAATTTGAGACTAGTCTGATATACATATTAAGTTTCAGGGCAGCTAGGGCTACATAGTGAGACCCTGTCTCAAAACAACAATAATTTAATTTAAATACTAGGTATGCCAGCCAACAGGGTCAAAGACCGAAAGTCAAGAGAAAGAATGAATAATAGAAAAAGAGCTAATAAAAAATAGATAAAACTTCAGGTAGTACAGATATTGGAATTATTGGGTCCTTAAAATAATAAGGGGCTAGAGAGATGGCTCAGTGGTTAAGCACACTGGCTCCTTTTGCCAAGGAGCTAAGTTTGGTTCCCAGCACCCACATGGCGGAAAAGTATGTAAGTGCTAACCAAAAGAACACTATGAGAGAGATACTGATTGCAGAGCGTATACTTCACAGATCTATTATTAGAGACAGAAATAGACATTTCATAATGAAAAAAGGATCAAACAATAGTAACCTGGGGCTGGTGAGATGGCTCAGTGATTAAGAGCACTGGCCGCTCCTACAGAGGACCTGGGTTCAGTTTCCAGCACCCACATGGCAGCTAACAACTGTCCATAACTCCAGTTCCAAGGGATTTGACATTCTCTTCTGGCCTCTGGGCATTGCATATATGAGGTGCACTTAAATACATGCAGACAAAACACTCATACACATAAAATAACAAAAAATTTAAAAACAGTAGCCAAAGAAGTCTTGGGTGGGTAGGTTGGAAACTTGTGTTTCCCCATGAAAAGACCTTACAGACTCTTAGAACATGTCATAATATTTATCTCGTATGTCATATTTATCTCAGTACAGCCCAAAAGAACATACAGCAAAACTGACAGAAGAAATAGAAAAAAATACCTGTATTTGGAAATTTTTAGCATACCTTTAACCAATAACTATTAGAAAAAGCAAGTAGAAATTTTGTAGCACTAAAATTTAAGTAATATGATTTAAGTAATTCATTCTTACTGACAGCTGAATAAAACACTGCACCAGACACCTGCAAGCTACATGTTCCTTCCCATTAGCCACAGAATATTTATCAAAATTGGCCACATTCTGTCTTGCGGCAACTCAGAAACTTGAAAAATTTTTAATTCCTCGAGGTAAAGGGTAAAAATACCATGTACTTCCAATAGATGGTAGAAAAGGTATTTGATAGAATTTAACTGTTCATTAAAAAATAAAACCAATGTATTAGTCAATTTTCTGTTGCTATGGTAGAAACACTGACCAAGGCAATTTATAGAAGGAAGAGTTTATTTGAGCTTATGGTTCCAAGGGAATTACAGTCCATCATGGCAGGGAGGCATGATGGCAGAGGTGGCTGGAGGAGGAGTGGAATCTAAGCCCTACATCTTCCAGCAGGCACAGGAAATAACAGAGCAACTGGAGATCTGGCAAGGCTTAAGAACTCTCTAAGCCCACCCCCAGTGACATACTTCCTCCAGGATAGCCACACCTTCTAAGACCTCCCAAAACAGTGCCATCATCTGGGGGCAAAATGTCCAAATACTTGGAGCCTATGGGGGACATTTTCATTCAAACTACCACATTCCATCCCCTGGCCCCCATAGGCTCATGACCATATAAAATGCAAGATGCATTTAGCCCAACTTTAAAAGTCCCCATAATCATTATCAGTCTCAATAGTATTCAAAAGTCCACAGTCCAAAGTCTCTTCTGAAACTCAGGTATATATCTTAACTCTAAGCCTCTATAAAATCAAAAGACAAATTATGTACTCCCAACATACAGTGGAACCAAATACACATTACCATTTCAAAAGGGAGGAATGGAGGCATAGTAAGGAAATGCTGGACCAAAGCAAGACTGAAAACCAGCAGGGCAAATACCAAATCCAGTAGCTCCAAGTCCAACTTCTGGGACTTTACTTCCAAAAGGCTTAGATGGCTCGGCCTCTCTAGCTTTGCTGCTTGCAACACACATCTCTCTCTTGGGCTGGTACCACTCCCTGTGTGCAGGTCTTCTTGGCAGATGTCTCACAGCTTTGGCATTACAAATGTCTTCTTGAGGTCTCCATTGCCAACCAGGCTTCACCTTCACAGCATCACGCAATGGCCTATCAGGACCTTCTCTATGCAGGAGAACCCCTGCTGCATGCTACCTGGCCTCCGCAGTTCTCTGAAACCTTGAAGGAAGAGCTGATGACCCCTTCACTCTTGCATCTTTATGCCTCTAAAGCCAGCACCAGGTGAACAACACTGCTAAGTTTGACTGCAAGTTTGGGATGGACTCCAGCCTGCTTTATCCATTTTAGAATCTTTTCTCTTCAGTGGTCTCTGCAGCTTTTTCCTTTCACAAGTTGGAGGCTTAACTGGGTGTGGTCTTGCCCTGGAGGCACTCTCTCCATTGTTTAAGTTTGAATCTCCAGGCCCCTCCTTAATCATTTTAATCTCCTTATCAAAGGGATCCTCTCCAGTGCAGGCCAAGGCTCCAACATTATCTTCCTAGTGCTCTTTTTCAATCCAAACTGTGTTTCTTTCTGCCCTATTTTCTTTTTCACTATAAATCTGCATAATATTCACCATTAATAGCCACACCACCATTTCTATATTAGCTGTCTTGAAATTTCTTCAGCCAGAAAAATTAGCCCATTGCTTTTCAACTTAGCCTCAGGCAAGCTTTTAGGTCAAGGGCAGACTCCAGCCAGACCCTGCCAATATATCCCCAAGTCCTGCTTAAGTCCTTATTTCTTTCTGGAACTACATTGTTCTCAGCACTACTTTCTTCCAGACACTTACTAGAACGGCCTGTTAAACTCTGCTTACAGCAATCAACCATTTTTCTAGAGACAAACTAGGACAGAAATTGGTACCAGAGAGTGGGATATTGCTGTGACCAACCTGACCTTGGTATTTTTAGGAGGACTGTGGAAGCATTTGGAACTTTGGGCTGGAAAAGCCATTGAGTGCTTAGGGTTTGTTGTTGTGGAACTTGGAACAGTTTCTCTGAAAGAGTTGTGGACAAGGGAGGCCTGGTTTGTGAAGCTTCAAAGGGAAGCAGAGACTATCAGCGCTGTTTGTGTGATATTTTGACTTGAAAATCTATGAGTTCTGGTTGGCTGGGGCTGAAGAATCAGCTGTAAGTAACAAGAGACCAGCATCACTGTGGTGAAATCTTCTGGGAAGTATTTCCTCAGGGTCAGCATATAGAAGCTGTGGTGAAGAAGGGGCCCAAGCCTCCATTTCTAGCTAGAAGCAGCACTTGGTAATGTGTAAGAGTCTCCTGCATGGTTCTGGTGTTGAAAGTGTGAAGGGGTCACAGAGAGCAGCTGAGGCTTGGCACTTAGATAGACCTGGAAAGGAGATAGGTGAAAGTGCAGCTTCAGTTGCAGTGAAGACCCCAGGATTGAAGAGGTCATGGAGAGAATCTGAGGGTTTGCACCCCAAGAGGCAAGAAGAGGACATTGGTAAAGGTGTAGCCTCACTTTCAGTGGAGACCCAAGCTTTTTGGAGATGCCAGGACCATGAGACGACCACCAAGGGCAGCGGCAGGTGTGGAGTGGAGCTGGCCTGGATCTTCAAGACAAGCTATATGTGCTGTGGACAGCAGAGTCAGAGAGATGGAGTTGCCAGAACCCTTTGGAGCCCAGAAAATTGTGAATAAATCCCAAATGTCCAGCCTTGAGCCACTTTGCTGGACTTTGGTGTTGCTTAGGTGTGCCCAATTCTTCCCTTTGAAATAAGACAGTACTTGTTTTGGATTTTACAGGAGCCCCCAGTCAAGAGACTTAAAAGAGACTGTGGACTTTTAAGTGTTTGGATTTTTTTTTAAGGACTGTAAGGCTTTTAAGGTTGTACTGTCTTATGTTGTGATAATTGATGTTAACATCATATTTTGGGGATAAGGATTGGAAAGGGCTGGGCATGGTGGCGCACGCCTTTAATCCCAGAACTTGGGAGGCAGCAGCAAGCAGATCTCTGTGAGTTCAAGGGCAGTCTAGTCTCCGTAGAGAATCCAGGCCAACTGCGGCTATGGGGGGAGACCCTGTCTCAAAAAGAACAAAAAGAAAAAAGAATTGGAAAGGTTATGGTTTTATAGTGATGTGTTTGTGTGTCAGGTTGACAAGGGGTCAATTGTGCTGGATAGCTTTAGTGTCAACTTGAGACATCTGGATTGAGGAAGCCTCAATTGGGGAATTGCCTCCATAGGACTGGCCTATGGCCAGGTCTATGGGGCATCTTGATTGATGAGTGATGTGGGAGGTCTCAGCCCACTGTGGGTGGTACCACCCCTGGGCAGGTGGGCATGTTGCATAAGAAAGCAGGCTGAGCAGTGGCCAGGGAGCAAGCTAGTAAGCAGCAGTCCTCCATGGCCTGTGCTTTAGCTCCTGCCTCCAGGTTCCTGCCCTGAGTTCCTACCTTGGATGAACTGTGACTCGGGAGATGTAAGCCGAATAAATCCTTTCCTCCCCAAGTTGGTTTTGGTCAGAGTGTTTTGTCGCAGCAATGGAGAAACAAGCTAGAACAATCAACCATGAGACAAATTTCTGACAAACTAGGAATAGAAGGTAATTTCCTTAATCTGTTAAAGAATGTCTCAAACAAACCAACAGTCAAACAAACAAAACTCACAAGGAAAGAACCAAAAATTAGTAGTAGACATTCATTCAGCTTAATGGTACTCTTTCTTTTTGAGACGAACAAACACTAAAGACTGCTGTCATCGTGCCTGTGCATGCTATTGAAAGTCTTAGCCAGTACACTAAGACAGGAAGGAAGAAAAGATGCGGTGCCTGGAAAGAAGGCTCATTGTTTGCAGACATGATTATGATAGGAAACCTAATAAAACTGCAGGTAAAACATTAGAAAAAGTAAAAAGTCATTGAAAAAAATTCATTAGCATTTTAAAAAACTCAAGTGCAGGAACTAGAACTTAGTGGTTGAGCACCTGCTTAGCACTTGCAAGCCCTGGGTCTAATCCAACACCCTTAAAGGAAAAGTTAAGGACAGCTGTGTGTGGTGGTGCACACCTTTAATCCCAGCACTCAGGAGGCACAGGCAGGCAGGTCTCTGAGTTCAAGACCAGCCAGGGCTACATAGTGAGACTTTGTCTTAAGAAGGAAAAAAAAAAAAAAATAAGCACATAGGAATAAAGCCAATGAAAAACCTATAGAACAGGAAAAAAAAAACCTGTAAGGTATCACTATAAATTAATGACCTGAGTTAATGACATGATATGCTAATCTGATGGGCTAGATGAGCAGAAAGCATAATCTCAATCAGAATAGCAGCAGGGTTTTTTAAAGTACTTGTTCTGTATGTATGCGTGTGCGCATAATGGTGAGTGTATGAAGTTAGAGGACAACTTGCAGGAATTGGTTTTCCCCTTCCACAATATGAGTTGCAAGGATCAAACTTAAGTTGTCAGGCTTGGCAGCAAGCGCCTTTACTACATGAGCCATTTCCCTGGCCCAGTATTCTTTTTTCTGTAAATTGTGTTACTACATTTATTTGTTAGTTTATTTATGGATGTGTTGTATGTATGCATGCACACTCATGTTCATATGTGTGGAGGGGCATGTGTTACAGCATGAGTGTAGAGGTCAGAGGACAACTCACAGGATTCAGTTTTCTCCTTCCACCATGTAGGTTCTGACGAGACTCGGTCATCTGGCTCGGTGGCAGGCACTTTCACCTGCTGAGCTTTTTGTTCCTTTGTAACCCTTCTTAAGGGGAAATAGTCTTTGCCACCAAGAATATTGTTAATTCTGGGTACTTTTGGTTGATGACCTCAATCAATAAAGGTTCCTTTATTCTTACTTTGCTGGGAGTTTTTTTTTAAAAATCAAGAATGAATATTGTGTTTTGTCAAATGTTTTATCTATATCTAGTGAGTTGATCTATGGTTTTTCTTTTTTGTTTGTTAATAGAGTAAATTCAGTTCACTCACTTTTTAAAATGTTAAATCATTTGTATTCCTAGGACAAACTTTTCATAGTCAGTGGAGTATTAAACTTTTTCTTTATTGTTAACATAGAATTTTAACTTTAAAAAATATTTTATTTATTTTTATTTTTAATGTATATGAGTGTATTTCCTGCATGTGTTTAAGTGTGCTTGTGTCGTGCAGTGCCTGTGGAGGTCAGAAGAAGGTGTCAGATCCCCTGGAACTGGAGTTATAGATGATTGTTAGCTGCCATGTGGGTGCTTGGAATTAAACCTGGGTCCTCTGTAAGAGCAGTCAGTGCTCTTAACCACTGAGCCATCTCTCCAGCCCTGAATTTTAGTTGCTCAATCTGTGGGGAGCAATGGTGTCATGTTATATCTTTATACTTTATCAGTACTTGATACCAAAGTAATGTTAACCTCATTTAATAAATTGTTAGGAAACTTCTTCAAGTTTATGGAGAAATTTATGTAGAACTGCTGTGATTTCTTCCTTATGTGTTTGATAGAATTTCCCAATGAAGCCTTTGCACCTGCAGTTTTCTTCATGGGGAAGTTTTTAGTACAAATATGATTTTTTAAACAGATACAGGCCATTTATCTCTTTCTTATGAGTGACCTTAAGTTTGTGTCCTTCAAGAAATCTGTTTTCATCTGAATTGTTCAATTTATTGACATAAAATTGTTTGTAGTATCTGTAAGATTGCTTTCATTTATGATATTATAATTTCTATAGTTTCTTCTTTCCTCACATTAATTTGTCCAGAGATTTATCAAATGTGTGTCTCTCTCTTGGTTTTTATAGTCTTTGTTATTTTTGTTTTCTGTTTCATTCATCCTGGCTGTAATTGTTATGTTTCTGCTTATTTTGCATTTTGTTTGCTCTTTTTTGTTTTTATTTTTAAGGAGGAAAAACTTACTTTGGCTTACAGTTTCCGAGGTTCATTCTTTGGTCACTTGGCTCCAAGGACTTGGGCAGAGTGTCATGGTTGCAGGAGTGTGCCATAGAACTTTTGCATGGCAGACAGGACCCAGAGAAAGGCACATTTATTCTTTAGTCTCTTTTTAAAATATTTTATTTGTTTATTGTTTTTATTTTATGTGTACAAGTGTTTTGCGAGTATATATAAGTGTACCCTTGTGCAGTGCCTGTGGAGATCAGAAGAGCGCATCGGATCCCCTGGAACTGGAGTTACAGACCATTGTTGGCTGCCATGTGGGTGCTGGGAACAGAACTGAGGTCCTCTGCAAGAGCAGCCAGTGCTCTTAACCACCTCTCCAGCCCTGGTATTCTTTAGTTTCTATAGTGAAAGTTGTTACCTTGATTTGAAGCTTCTCTTTTACAAATGTTTATTATTGTTTCCCTAATAACTATTTTATTGACATTCTACACATTTTGAAATATTGTATTTTATTTTAATTCAAAGTACCATTATTCCTTTTGATTTCTTTCTTTTTTACATTTATTTATTTATTTATTTATTTATTTATTTATTTATTTATTTATTTATTTATTTATTTATTTGAGATAGAGTCTTATTGTATTGCCCAATGTGGCCTTAGACTCCTGGGCTCAAGTCATCCTAGATGGCCTAGTAGATGACTTACTTTTTTGACCATGGACCACTTGGAAGAATATTATTTGGTTTCCAGATACTTGAGGATTTCCCCACAGATCTTTGTCATTTATTTCTGATTTAATTCCATTGTGCCCAGAAAATCCTTTCAAATTTCTTGAGACTTATTTGGAGACATAAACTGTGGTTTGCCTTGGTAGTCCATGTGCAGTTTCAAAGAATGCTCATCTTCCATTTTTGGAGAAATGTTCTATAAATGTCAGATTTCATTGGTTGAGAGTGTGGTCATATTTTCCTATCTTTATTTATTTATTTGGTTGGTTGGTTTTAAAATTTTAATTGAATTTTTGAAAATTTTATGCAATATAGTTTGATCATATTTAGATCTCCTCCCAGAGCTACAGCCCCCTTTTAGCCCACCCCCACTACTGCCTCCAAATTTCTGTACTCCAATTTGGAGTCAGATTTGTGTCCTCTAATACCCTTTGGTGTGGGTTCATCCACTGAAGCCTGGACAACCCACCAAGAGTCTCACTCTTATTTGAGACTGAATCTCCCCTTCCTAGCAGTTGTTGGTTACCAGTAGTTCCCCAGTAGGGTTGGGGTTTCTTACCTACTTCCCCATGGCTATGGTGAGGTTTTGTCTAACTTAAGCATACTGGGGACTTGTGCATGTTACCATTGCTGTGAATTCATATGAGTAACTGACTAGCTGCCTGGAAAACTCTATTTCCTTGTGGTCATCCACCTTCTCTGCCTCTTACAGTCCTTCCTCTCGCTCCTCCACAATGGTCCTTGAGCCTTTGGAGGCAGAAGTTTGATATAGGAGTCCTATTCAGGAGTAATAGTAGCTTCTTATTCTCTGCATGTTGGCTAGTTGTGGTTCTCTGTTAACCACCATCTTTTGTATAAGAAAGCTTCTCTGCTGAGAGTTGAGAGAGATGCATTAATCTATGGGTATAACAGTCAGTCATTAGAAATCAATTTAATACTATATCTATTTAGCAGAATACAATTTTCCCCCATTGCCTGTGGGCTGTCTAGCCTCAGGTTCCAAGGCCTGATGTCAATGTCAAGTGTGGGCTCCATCCTATGAAACAGACCTTAAATCCAATTAGAAAGTAATCAGTATTCCTATAATATTCATGCCACTATTGCACCAGTGGGTATATCTTACGAGGCCAGTTGTTGTAGCTCACAGGATTCAGTGTTGGGTAAGGTTGGTGTTCAGTTTTCTCTTCAGGTTGCTTGCATAGCACCTTCCAGCACTATGAAAGCTAGACAGTAGAGATGAGGCATTGAAGTCAGCGCCAGCTTGAATTTTGTTTGTTCTGCAGTTCATGTATGCAGGGTCTTTAGCAGTAGGGTCTTACTGTGAAGTTCTGTGTTGATACCAAGAGCAGAGGCAGTGGCTAGTATTGTTTGAGGATCTGTGGCACCCCTGGTCAACAACTTCAAAGAGTTCCTGACATTGGGCTTTCACTTTGTTAGCCTATGGTGTCTAGTAGGGGCACTGTCCCCTGTTAATAAGGTAACTTCTTTTAATCTCTTTATAATGTATATTAACGTACCTTAAGTAACTTCTATAGTGCTAGGTTTCCATATGGATTTTTCTCAAGAGAGTTAGTGTTATTTTTTGTGGTTGTTTACTTATTCTATTAATTGCTGAGAGATAGTTAAATCTCTTCACAATAATGGTAGGTTTCTCTACTTAAAATTCCAACAGTTTTGGGCAGTTGGGCACTGTTTATTTATTTGGTTTCTCTCTGTATCCCAGACTGACCTGGAACTTGAGGCCATTTTCTTGCCTCTGCCTCCTAAGTGTTGGGATTACAGGTGTACACTAGCATACCTGGCTCCAGAAACATTAGATCGTTATTTCTCAAGGGTTCTTTCTCTTGAGAAATTTACATCTGTCATTATGAAATAATCTTTTTTTGTTTGTTTTTTTTTTTGGTCTTTTTGAGACAGGGTCTCCCTGTAGCCCCAACTGTCCTGGAACTCACTGTGTAGACCAAGCTAGCCTTGAACTCACAGAGATCTGCCTGCCTCTGGCTCCCGAGTGCTGGGATTAAAGGCATGCGCCACCTTGATGATACTTGTTGCTCTGAATTTTACTTTGATAGTAATATGTCTACTCTCACTTTTTTTAAATTTATTCAGCATGGCATATGTATTTTCTAGTGTATATCTTTGTGTGCACACGTATGCATGTGCATGTATATGTGTGCCTGTATGTGAACCAGTGGAGACCAGAAGTCATCCTCAGGCATTGTTCCTCAGGAATAATTCACTTTTTCTTTTAAGCTGTATTTTACTTTTAAATGTAATTGTCGGGGGAGGTATGTGCACATGTGACTGCAGGTGCCTGCAGAGTCCGAAAGAAGGTGTTGGATCCTCTGGAACTGGAGTTGTAGGCTGTTGTGAGCTGCTTGACATGGGTGCTGGGAAATGAACTTTGAGTGCATTCTCTTACCTGCTGATCTGATTCTCCACCCCATTTTTGTCTGTTTTTAAACAGGATCTCTCATTGGCCTGGGGCTTGCCAGTTAGGCTAGCCTAGTGGATCAGAAAGCCCCAGGGCTCCTCCTGTCACTACTTGCCCAGCACTAGGATTACAAGCACATGCCACCATGGCCATATTTTTACGTGGATGCTCAGGTCTTTATGCTTGCATGGCAAGCACTTGAAGGCTCAACTGAGCTGTCTTCACAGCCCCTCACTCTAGTATGTTTCTTTCAGATGACAGATAATTGGTTCTTACTATTATTTTTATTTTGTTAGTGGTTTCTCTAAGAATTACAGTGTGCATCTTATCACAATGTACTTAAGGCTTTTCTTAATTTGGAGAAGATTGCTCCAGTATAACTGCATTTCCATTCTTTACACTATTGCTTTAATGTATTGCATCTGTTATGTTACATACCAGACAATACAGTATATATGAAGGAAAGGTAAGGGCTGTTTTCAGCAAGGGGACCACACACTCCCACTAATACTGCCTGCAGTTTTAGCCACCTTTGATAAATAATGCCTCTTAATTTGTTGTTTGCCTTAGGTTGATTTTCAGTATCCTAAAATGGTTATTTTTAGCAATTTTGTGTTTGTATTTTAAGGGAAGAATTTACCTCCCTTTTGCTGTACTACAACCCAAAATTTCCTAGCATGCTTCATTTTGGGGTTCTTCTCCCACCAGCCCCCATCTTCTTTTGACTAAGCAAAGATAAAGTCAGGCTCAGTCTTTCAGAAATGTGTATCTCCATGGTTTAGAGTCAGCATAGAGAGCACTAGTGGACAGATGAACGTAACCCATTCCTTCGTGACTGCAGACCATCCATAGACAAGGAGAAGAGGAGGTTGTTTTCATTATCTGTGTCACGTGATCAGTGTGATACTTTGTGCTGGATGCCAGCCATACACTTGCCCCTGTTTACACACAGCACTACAAAGTTTGTGAGTTGTGTGTGCAGGTGACTCTTGTGGCCTAAAGAGACCATCCTAAAGCCCAGGCTTTTCTCATTCTGCCTGGTTACAGCATGCTGGAAGAGACAGTGGAGTGGAGAAACCTCTTCACAGATTGCCTCTTCCCTTACCTGTCCTGTGTGCTGGCTCCTATTTGTCCCTCACCTTTTTCAAAAGTACTCCAAAAGACATGACAGCGTGCGGCTCGTCCTCTGATCTTCCTTGGCTGTCCCTTTTCTGCCTCCTACCACATTCTCTTCATTAGTTGTGATGAGGCAGAGAAGGTGGAATGAGAAAGGGAAGAGTAGGAAAGGCTGGAGTTCTGCCAATAGACAACACAGTTAAAACAACGCCTTGGGGATTCCTGATAGTCAAAGCAAAGCTTGGTTGGCTTAGTTTCCTCTTTTATAACTGGACTCTTAGGTCACAGGAATGACTTCCCAGTGTTAAATTTAAAAAGGTGCAAGCTGTAGATAAGGGTTTTGATTTGAATCAAATCTAGGTTGAAAGTCTAAATCTTTTCATTTTACATTGTCTTCTTGCATGGAAACTGAATATGCAGAGAGATTATTGTTTGTAAATATCACTGTGTTCCAGGGGTTAAAAATACTTGAACAAAGGGAAGAAAGAATAGCTAACTTTGTAGACCCACCCATTCTTTCTATGGAGTGTGTCTGCTAGAAGCTGCACAGCGGAGCAGAAAAACTGCTGGCATGCAGCGACCTCTGTCCCAAAGGCAAAAGATCTCCAGAAAGCTGCAGCAGACAGCTTCGCATTTCTACAAAGTGCCACCAGGGAATAGAAAGATCTGGAGTCTTGGGCTGTTCCTGGGCCTGTGTGCGCTGTACACATTGGAGGTTGGATGATGGCTTCGTGGTCACGGTGGAGTGAAAGAGCTGTTTCCTGTTTTCAGGGGATTCCTTTTAATGCCAAACATAGCAGCTGGGAAACAAAGTTTTCCCAGAAACAAATGTACTTACTGCATTTTGTTTAAACATGGTTTTGACAGCAACTGTTAACATCCATTTCCAGAAATGTCAGTGCTACAGTTTTAAAAAATTAATTGCTTAGTACCATTCCCATAAATTGCTTTGATCTTGTCTCTTTTTTTTTTCTTGTTTTTGAGATAGGTGCATATATTGTAGCCCAGGCTGCTCCTAAACTTTCAGCCCCAGTCTCCCAAGTAGAATTATAGATGTGAGCTACCATAACAGGCTTATATTTTTTTAGCATACAGGACATGATACCACCCAGTCAAGTTTTTCCCCCCTGGCTGACAGAAGTTAGATCTTCCTGCACAGGTGAAGGAGTAGAGAAATTACATATACCGATTATTAAATGCCAACTTTGAATTTCTTCATTGTGTTTTTAGAGCTACATTCAGGAACCATGAAGTTGGGGAGCTGTTTGATAATGCTGCCTTTTCCATGGCCTGGTAGAGTCCAGGTCTATATACAGCAAGAGCAGCTACATGGATATAAATATTAATCTTCACCAGCACCCAAAATTTCATTGTCAGCAGTTGGAGACTTATAGGCTAAGGCGGGAAGATCCTGAGTTTGAGGCTTTCCTGGGCTTCTGACTCAGTTGGAGAGGAGGGAAGAAGGAAGAATGAAAGATAGCTCTCTCAGGTTGGACTTAAGACATCCCTAGAAATTACAAAGTCCAGGACTGGAGAGATGGTTTAGCTGTTAAAGACTCAGGCTCACAAATTCTGGGCCTCTCATTTCCTAGGATATAGAACCTCCAGATCAGAGATGTGACAGACATGTCATGACCTTACAATTGAATCTCCAAGCTCTAAGCTCCAGGCTGTTTATATTAAGCTAGCTTGCCTCCCCAGCAGTGTTCTGATTCTTCAGTAAGTTTCCATAAGTAGGTATTTTTATTATGAGTAATGCTAAGAAATAAAAAGGAAATCAGATACATAACATTTTCAAGAGCTGCTTAATTATTTTTCTAAAAGCAGATTCATTAAATTGTCTGGGTAAAACAATTTTTTATGTATTATTGTAAGTAAGTGTGCATGGTCCCCTCCTTCCTTACAACATGAAAAATCACTTTTTCCTGTTTGCAATGCTAGCTTAATGCTGTGACAGCTACAGAGGAGCTGAAGTTTGACAAGTTGATTTTATTATATACATGATTGCTTTGGATTTCCATAAATGAGTTTAGCCTGCGGTCATCCTGGCTATTTAGGGTGACCTCTCCATATGTAGAAGCAGTTTATTTATAGATTGCCACCTCCTGATAAATAATTATGGAAAGGGTAATTAGCCATTAGACATTGTCAGGAGGGGCAAAGAGAAACAAGTTTCCTTTCTGAATGGGCTCTTTAGGTCTGAAAGAAAGAAGGCTGGTCTGCTTATCTACAAGTACCATCCAAAACTTAATGGCTTCAAATAATGACTTCATCCATTTGGCTCATCACTCCTGCAGTTTGGGCAGGGCATAGTGGGTATGTCTCTTCTTCACTTAGTTTCCTCAGAGGTGCCTGAGTGCTGCCTGAGGCCTGGGATCAGCTGCTGGCTCCCTCCCTTAGGACTGCTGGTTGGTAGCTGATGGCTGAGACCTTTCCTGAGACTGTAACATGGTCCCTAGATAGTCTCTCACACCTGTAGCCACTTTCTCAGGGCAAGAAACATGAGAGAGGCAGTGAAAAGTTATCTTTTGCGACCCAGTCTTGGTCACAGAGTCCTTTCTGTCACGCTGTTTTTCAGGCAATAATGAAGGCCTGCCCGTTTACAAGAAGGGAAATAGGTGGCACCTCTTAAAAGGCTATAACAGGGTTCTAAAGAGGATATGGGCTAGGAAGATTGCTGCAGCTATTTTTAGAAAATCCAATCTGCTCTAGAGACCCTTTTCTCTAAGTAATCAAAGAAGCTAATAACATGACACAGGCTGGATACAGCCTTATAATGCTTTTTTAAAGGAACTTTACCTCATGAGAGGGAGCAATTTGGGGAGGTTAAACAATAGTAAGGTGAGACTAAGTGACAGTCTTGGGAAACATTCTACGTTATTCAAACTGGGTGCAGTGGCAGAACTTTGAAGTCAGTTTCCTAAGATGTAGCTTGTATGTTGGGACATATAAAGAGGACCCTGTCTTTCAGTGCCCATCCAGGATATCTTTCATTAGAGGCACTTGGGCTGTATCTATGCTTACCACAGATGCTCCTACTTTGGCCTCTAAGTGCTGGTATTGCAGGTGTGCACCACCATACCTGGCGAAAGCTCTGAAAATAACTGAATGTATGAGCTGGGCATGATTGTACACACCTTTAGTCCCAGCATGTGGGAGGCAGATGCAGGTGGATCTTTGTGAGATTGAGGGAACCTGGTCTACATAGCAAGTTCCAGGCCAACTGGAGCTACAGGGAGACTCTGTCTCAAACAAACAAAAATAGATATATCAAAGTATAAATGATAAATATTAGTAAGCTACTTATAAGGTTTACACTTTAATATCCCGTGACATTTATATACCTACGAGACTGTCATCACAGATAATAAACACAGTAACACGGGAGTACTCACACCCTTTTGTCACCCTTAGCCTTGCCACTCATCCTTTGTTTCCAGGCAGTCATCAGCCTGCTATCATTATATATTATTTGTAATTTTTATAATTTTATATAACTAGAAAGAATAATTTGCCATTTGGGAAAGAGTCTTTTCACTTGGCATTATTTGTAATTTAGTTATGTTGTACTTTTTTCTGAGTAGCAGTACACAATTAGTATCTGTTCAGCTGTTGATGTCCATGTGCATTATTTCCAATTATTGCTTACTGTAAGTAAAACTCCTGCATAACTTCATGTACATGTGTTTTTATGATATCTAAGTTTGGGCTGCTATTACAAAATACTAAAGAGTAGGTGGTTTATAAACAATCAATATTTATTTTAGATATGGAGACAAGCAGTCTGAGACCAGGGTGCCAGTGGTTTTTTATAATATACATGTCCCAGGTTACAGCCTGCCATCTTGCATCTTCACATGGAAGAGAAAACAGAGATCTGTGATTCTTTTGTTTATTTTTGGTTTTAAGATAAAGCCTCCCTCTTAGGGGTTGGCGAGGGGAGAGAGGGTGGCTATAGATGGCTCAGTTACTACTGCTCTTGTAGAGGACCTGAGTTCAATTCCCAGCACCCATATCAAGCGGCTCACAATCACCTGTAGGGGGATCTGACACCTCTGGCCTCCACAGGCACCTGCACTTATGTACACATTAATTCTCCACTCTCACATACACATATTTAAAATAAGAAATCGTTGAAGGAAGAAAAAGTTAGCCTATGTAGCCTATGTAGTCCTGACTGGCCTACAACATGCTATATAGAGCAGGCTAGCCTTGAACTTAACATTGATTCTTCTGTGTCTGCCTCCCTGATGCTGGGATTACAGATAATGCACCTCTGTATTTTTAGGTTGGTATTCTTTTTCTCTTGTTTTCTTTCCTTTAAGGAGACACAAACTCAAGCAGTCTTCCCACCTTAGCCTCTCATGTAGCTGGGATCACAGGAATCCCACCATGCTTGGCTTGGGATCCTTTCTATAAGGCCACTAATAACCATTCACTAGGGCTCTGCCCTCAGTACTTAATCACTTCCCACAGCCCTGGCTCCTTATACTGTCACCTTAGAAGTTAAGGCTTGAACATAAGAATTTGAACATTTAGTCTGCATATCTAAATGCATATGTGAAAAGTGGAATGGCTGAATCATATGATAGGGTTAACATTTTAAGAAGCTGCCAAATTGTCATCAGGCGTGACTGTACCAATTTGCTTTGCAGTAAGTACTCAGGAGTTCCAGTTCTCTCACATCCTCACTGTGCGCAGCCTCTAGACATTCAGAAAGCATGATGTGGAGCCTCATAATGGTTTTAATTTTGTAACATCTTTTCATTTTTGTTTGCTACTATATATTTTATTTGGTAAATTGTTCAGATCTTTCTTCTTATTTTGTTGTTTTATGTTGTTTGTCTTTTATCAAGTTTTAGGATAAAGAAATCTTGAGTTCAAGTCCTTTATGAAATATCTGTTTTCAAACATTTTCTCATAGTCTGTGACACATGTCTTTTTACTCAATATATTTTAAAGGACAGAAGTTCTTGGGTTTTTTAATTTTTATTTTTTGATTTGTGCATGAGTGTTTTGCCTGCATGTATGTAAATGTACCACATGGGTGCAAACCTGCAGAGGCCAGAAGAGGGTGTTGGATCCCCTGGAACTGGAGTTATGGATGGTTGTTAACTGCCATGTGGGTGCTGGGAACTGAACCCCAGTCCTCTGTAAGAGCAGCCAGTTCTCTTAACTGCCAGGTCATCTACCCAGCCCAGAAACTCTTAATTGTAATAGCACCAATTTGTAACATTTTTTTTCCTTTTATGGAGCATGCATGCTTTTGATATTATACATAAGAAATGCTTAACCAACCCAAGACCACAAAGATTTTTTTCTCTGGGAATTTTATGCATTTAGGAATGAGTTAATCTCTGTATATGGTTTAAGGCATGAACTGAGGTAAACTTAATAGCCTGTGGACTCTTATTTAAGTTGAGGAGGATTGCGTGTGTTGGAAAGATTTAAAGGCAAGTTGAAGACAGAGTGCATGGTCACACTGATTTCATTCCTACAGGATGCCATAATATCAGAGAAGGGCTAAAGAAAAGGAAAGAGCACAACCTTCCCAAAGAGAATATTTCTTTAGTGTTAATAGTGGCTGCTTCAGAAAGAAGAGAGGTAAAAACAACAACAGACCTGTGTAGGAGCAGATTACACAGATAAATGGATTTTTAAATCCTTATTGTCATAATGTACTAGGTTTTTCATCTCCACACTCTTGAGATAAAATTAGTTGTAAAGAAAACAAAGGCTGTGACCTTGTTGAGCTAAGTGTTGGATGTTGATTTCTCAAGTGGGGTAAGATAACTGCTCTTGGTCTTAGTGCCAAGTGACAGTGGTTCCTTGGGGTTATACCTACCATGTGGCGGGGGGGTCACAGTGTAATGCTGACTCTTTCAAGCATCTTGTTAAAGTATTTTCTGTTCCTATTCTAAATCATGAAATATGTGCTTACCATATACCACGGACAACCAGAAATAATTCAATATAAGGAGGAATAGCCTGCAATCCAGAGCATGACCTTTGTCCTTGCAAACTTTCAAATTATTTCTGAAACAGTATTATTTCCAAGCCTTTTAAAATTATGCCTTTTCCTGGGCATAATTTAACCTTTCTTTAATGACTCAGATTTATCATTACAATCATTTTTTACTCTCCCATCACATCCAGTTTTGTGTACTCTATATATTTCTATTGCCTTCGCTTCTCTACTCTGGTCGTCAGCTTTTACCTTGTTGTATCCTGTGTTATATACCAAAAAAAAAAAAAAAAAAAAAAAAAAAAAGAATGCTTGTCCCGTAAGCATGAAGACCAGAGTTTGAATCCCCAGCACCCACATAAAAAAAATGGCATGGCTATGCATGCCTGTAACCCCAGCATCAGGGCATAGAGACAGGCAGATCCCAGGAACTTGCTGGACAGTTAGCCTAGTGGAAAACAGTAACTTCTCACTGTGAGAGACCCTGTCCCAAAACAGGAGGACAGAGAGTGACAAAAAAAAAAAAAAAAAAAGAGCAAAAAGCTGCTAACCAGTTCATATGTAAAAGAAAATCAAAAGTAAATAAAGTATCATGCACAGGGCCACGTGGCAGAGCACTTGTTCCTCTGGGAGCCCTAGTGACAGCTTCTGTCATGTTCTTCCAATAGTGATATCTGCCATATTTGGTCCAGATTAAAATGCTCTATGATTTCTTTTAAAAATTTGTTGTGAGGCTGGAGAGATGGCTCAACAGTTAAGAACACTGGTTGTTCTTGCAGAAGATCCGGGTTCATATTCCAGCACCCACATGGCAGCTAACAACTGTCCGTAACTCCAGTCCCAGGGGTATCCGAAGCCCTCTTCTGATCTCCATGGCATTGCACAACATGGGTGCACTCATATACATGCAGGCAATACTCTCATACACATAAAATAAAAATAATAAAATATTTTTTAAAAAATTCATTGTATTCAAAAAAAGTAAACTGAAGTTTGGGACTCAAGAGGAATTGACCACACGGATGTGTTACCTTCTAAGGGGTTTTGCCATTTTCCTTTCCCAAAACTATACTTGGTAGGTGTACACAGTAATCCACTGTGGATTTAAGAGAACATGGCTCCTTCTCTAAGCAATAAAAGAGGTTCATCATAAGGTGAGCACGCTATACTGGGCATCTCTTTCCTGAGATCATTTCCTTTCTGAGCTCCTGTGAGACCACGGACATTTCATGGCCAGGATGTCTGCACTTAGATGGCCTGGGTGTGCTGGGTCAGGCTAAATGCATTACCTACATTTAAGAGATAGGAAGAGCTGAGCCAGGAAAGACAATGGTCCTTCTAAGTCTCTGGTGCCGTCTTAGCATTTGGGGGTGAGGCAGACAGGTGAGCCTCCTGAAATGTGAGTTTCAAGAGAACAGAGATATCCAAGTGTACATAGAGGTTCAGCATCAGTGCAGTGGTCCAAATATTCTCACTGTATATTGAACAAGTAGCATGCTGTACCAGCTTTCAGATTCTCCATACTTTGTTTCTGGATTTGTACTTTACCTCATAAGTTTTTTTATGCCAGCATGTTACTCAGCAAGCCATTGTTTATGCTAGAAAACTGCCTGATCTTCTGCTCGATCCTTTAAGGTTAAGCTCACCTTTGAAGAGTCTCCCAACAGAAGCAGAGTCCTATAAATGCAATTCTCCTAGTGTGCACTGTGGGGACCCATGACAGAGGCTTCTTCTAGAACTATCCAGCCTTCATCTCTGGCTATGGCAGGGTACCTGGTGTGTGGGTACTAACTAGAGAAGAGGAATTAGGAACCAGTGTAATTGTCTCTTGGTACTTAGAAGGCTCTCCATAGGGAGGGAGAAGCAGTGTTTTACGTGTGTCCTGTGTTTTACATTTGTCAACACTGTCTTGTTGACAGGGAGAGGGGAAGGCAAAAGAAAAGGATTGGATGTGCCTAGCTCTGGCCAGAGGAACTGTGTGTACCTTGCAGACTTTGTCCTCTCAGACCCCTAAAATTGATTATTATTTCCATTTGCGTGTGAGAATAATGAGGCCCAACGGAGTTAAAGCCATGTGTTCAAGGTCTTCTAGCTCCTCCAAAGTGGCACTGATATGCAAGGCCCTGTCCATGGGACTCTGAAATTCATAGTGCTCAGACCTCACTCATCACTCACCCTTTTCAGTGATGTTTTAAAGAGAGGAAATTTTCAAATCCATATGAGAAATCTCTCAAGATTTAAAACAGAGTAATCAGCCACTGAAGAGCTGCTTCCCTTAACCAGAAGGTTCTAGCATGAATTGAAGAGCCTTGCTGGAGCAGATATTTGAACAAGGTTTCTGTGTATGCTTCCAAAGAGCTCACATTCAACACCTTCAGACTCTGAACACAGAATCATTGACCTTTTTCCTTGGAGTAAACTGCAGAAGCCTTCCAAGGATGTTTTGGAATGCTTAATTTTCCTCTCAAACATGCCTGTTTTCTTAGAGATTGGGAAAGCTGTTGGGGGTTAGGACAGGCCATGACTTCTTCACCCTCACCCCCTCTGCACCCTCACCCTTGCTTCTTTGCTAAGCCCTCCCCAGAGTACACAGCAGGGCAGATGTTGCTGAAGGGTCACCATGAGTGTCTAATATAGTCAAAATTGCATCTTAGTAATAGACCCCTGCTAAAGCTAAAGTAAATCTGCAGAAATGTCAAATCTGTAGAAATGGTAACTAAGGAAGACAAGACTAATTTTTAAGCTGCTAATAAAACTATGTGCTATATGCCCTGATTTCACTGATCAGCTGTGACCCAGCCAGCAGCTTTGGCAAAGCACCCTTCTCTTCCCCAGGGCAGTTTCCTGAGTTTCCAGGAAGCAGACCTTCCTCTGTGCTCCTCCATAAAAAGTTACTCTCCTTTGGAGGGGTTTATAGAAAGAACAAAAATCCTTATTTCTTAGTGATATTACTAACCCATTCTGAACCCCTCAAAGTAGGTAAATATGATTGAGAAAAATATATATATATAAGCCCATTAAACCCAAAACATATTATACCTTAGATTTTATTTTTGTGATGCTTCAATATATTTGTAATCCTGTCCCAGAAGCATGCTTGCAGCTTTGAGCCAATTGAGGAATATTGTTTTTGTCTGAACATGACTGCTTCTCTCAAAATCAGGAACAGCCTCCCTCTGAGTTTTGGAGAGGGTGTTCTTGGGGGTGATGTGTCAGGTTCCTTCTGAAGTATCAGAGGTCCTCAGTGTCTCCTAGTGGTGAAGAAAGTTGCTTGATACCCTGCCTCTTACCCTACAGCTGCTCTTTTGTTTTCAAGAAGTAATTTTTTTAAAGCCAGACCATAGTAAATTTCCATATACCCCTTTCATGAATCATCTGCATCTAGGCAGTGTAATTTTTTAGTTTATCTCCTTCACTTGTCTTACTGCTCTAGCTAAGACTTGAATCAATAAATTAAACAGAATGAAGCGAGTAGATATTCTTGTCCTGTTTCTGATTTTAGTGGAAATGCTTCCATGATTTTTTTTTATTAAAACATTTAGTGTAGTGTTGGCTGTGGGCTTTCTGTATATTGCCTTTATTATGTTGAGATATGTCCCCCATATCCCTAGATTCTCCATGACTTTTATCATGAAAGGATTTTGGATTTTATTAAAGGCCTTTTCTGCATCTAACAAGGTGATCATGTGATTTCCATCCTTCAGGCTATTTATGTGGCAGATTACATTACTTGATTTACGTATGTTAAAAGATCCCTGAACCTCTGGGATGAAGGCAACTTGATCATGATGGATAATCTTTTTAATGTGTTCTTGAATTCAGTATTTTACTTAGAATTTTTGTGTCCATGTTCATCAGAGAGATTGGCCTATAATTTTCTTTTCCTGTTGAGTTTTGGTATCAGGGTAATACTGGTTTCATCAAAAGAATTTGAAAATGTTCCTTCCATTTTACATTTTATGGAATAATTTGAGGACTATTGGTGTTAGTTCTTCTTTGCAGGCTTGGTAGAATTCTGTACTGAATCCAGTGGAGCCTGGAGATTTTTTAAAATTTTTAATATTTTTATTTTCTGTGTATGCATGTGTTGCCTGCATGTAGGTAAGTGGACCAGTGTCTTGCCATGCTCATGGAGGTCAGAAGAGGCTGTCAGATCCCCTGGGGCTGGAGTTATGGACAGTTGTTAGCTGCCGTGTGGGTGCTGGGATTCAAACCCAGGTCTTCTGCAAGAACAGCCGGTGTTCTTAACTGCTGAGCCATCTCTCCAGCCCTGGAACCTAGAGATTTTTAATTATTGTTTCTAATTCATTGGATAGTAGGGGTTAATTTAAATTATTTCATCTTGATTTAGCTTTGATAGGCCATATATTCAGAAATTTGTGCATTTCTTTTAGATTTTCTAATTTGGTGGGATATCGACTGCTAATGTATGTTCTTACAATTCTGTGAATTTCCTCAGTGTCAGCTATAATGTCTCCCTTTTCATCTCTAATTTTATTAATTTGGATCCCCTTTAATTAATTTCACTAAAGGTTTGTTAATCTTGTTAATCTTTTTAAAGAATCAATTCTTAGTCTCATTGTTTCTTTATATTGTTTTTTATATCTTTTTCATTAATTTCAGCACTAATTTTTCTCTTCCTGTCTACATTGTTTTGGGTGTTATATTCTTGTTTTTCCAAGACCTTCATATCATTATTATTAATTTGAGATCTCTCAAAAATTTTTAAAATTTTATTTATGTATATGAGTGTATTGCCTGCATGTATGTAAGTGTACACATGTCATGCAATGCCTCTAGAAGTCAGAAGAGGGCATCAGATACGGTTAGCTGTCATGTGGGTACAGAGATTCAAACTCAGGTCTTCTGCAGGAGCAACCAGTACTCTTACCTGCTGAGCCATTTCTCCAGCCCTGAGATCTCTCAAATTGTTTGATGTAGGTACTTGGTGCTATAAACTTTCCTTTTAGGATTGCCTTCATTGTGTCCATCGGTTTTGGTATATTGTGTTTTCCTTTTCAATCAATTTTAGGAATTTAAAAATTTTGTGTTTTTTTTTGTTTGTTTGTTTGTTTCCTTAACCCAGTTTTCTTTCAGTAGTGTTATTTTCCTTGAGTTTGTGTACTTTCTGTAGTTTGTATTACTGTTGATATTCAGCTTTATTCCATTGTGGTCTGATAGAATGTAGGATGTTATTTTAATTTTCATATATTAGTTGAGACTTGCTGTGTCCTAATGTGGCTGATTTTGGAGAAAGTGCCATGGGCTGCTGAGAAGAATGTGTATTCTTTTTTGTTTGGTGGACTGTTCTATAGATATCTGTTAAGTCCATTTGATTTATGATGTCATTTACTTCCTGAGTTTCTGTTTAATTTAATTTTTTTTTAACAGATGACCTATTGGTGAGAATGGGGTATTAAAGTCACCCGCTATCATTATGTTGTATTTAAGCTATGGTTTTAAATCTTAATAGTATTTCTTTTTTGAAATTGGGTGTACCTCTATGCACCTGTATTTAATGCATATACGTTTAGAATTGTACGATCTTCTGGGTGGATTTTTCCTTTAGTGGGTATTAAGTGCCCCTCCATATCTCTTCTGATTAGCTTTGGTTTGATGTCTATTTTGTTCCTTAGTTCCATTTGCTTGGAATGTCTTTTTCCATTCTTTAACCCTGAGGTGGTGTCTATCCTTAATGATGCATTGTGTTTCTTGGAGGCAGCAAAAAGATGGATCCTATTTTCGAATCCAATCTGTTAGTCTGTGTCTTTTTATTAGGGAATTGAGATCATGAATATTCAGAGTTATTATTGAATGATGTGCATTAATTCCTGTCATTTTCTGGTGTTTCCTCAAATCTCTTTTGAATACCTGTCCTAGCACTGTTTATTTGTTCCTGTGACCTCTTGGGTGATTTTATCCTTCTGTTCAGGTTGAATTATTTCTTCTAGTATCCTCTGTAGAACTGACTTAATAGTCATAAATTCCTTTCATTTGTTTTTGTCATGGAAAGTTTTTATTTGTCCTTTAATTTTAATAGATAGTTTCATTGAGTATAATAGTCTAGATTGACAGTTGTGGTCTTTCAGAACTTCGAATATCTTTCTAGGCCCTTCTGATTTTAAAGGTTTCTGTTGAATAATCTGTTATTCTAGTGGACCTGCCTTTGTAAATGATTTGACCTTTCTCTCTTGCAGCTTTTAATATACTTTATTTGGTGTTTTAAATGTTTTAAATATAGCATGTTGTGGGGATTTTTTCCCCCTACGGTCTATGTGGTATTCTTTAGGCCTTGTACCTGGATGGGCATCTTTCTCTAAGTTTGGGAAATTTCCTGCTATGATTTCTGTCTCTGATGTGATATCCTTTTCCTTCTATGCCCATAATTTGAAATTTAGGTCTTTTCATGGTGTCCCAAAACTCTGCCATATTCTATTTATATTTTTTAATTTTTCTTACAGATCTTGACTGAGTGATCCAATTTCTCTACCGTGTCTTCATCCCTGATGTGCTGTTTTCCACATGATCCATTTTTCTAGTGAGGCTTTCCCCTGAAGTTTTCATTTGGCTTATCGAACTTTTCATTTCCAGCATCATTTCACTTTGGGTTTTCTTCAGTACTTTGACCTCTGTTTTATTTCATTCATCTTGGTCTTTGTCTTCTTTTGAGTTGTGTGACTGTAGCTATGATCACTCTTTGAATTCTTGCCTGGGAGTTCTTCTAGGTAATTTTCATTAGGGGCCATTTAGGTTTTTTTGTTTTGTTTTTGTTATTGTTTTGAAGAGGCGTGTTATTTTGGTTTTTCATGTTGTTTTTATTTCTCTGTTGGGATTTGCATATCTAGAGTTATTTTGTTGAGTCTTTCTTTTTTGTTCATCTCGCCTCCTTCCAGCAGAGGTGTTTATAATGTTCAGGAGGGGCCTAGTTCATAGTAGGGCTGGGATGTTGATTTCCTCTGTTTGCTATTTAGAGCTACATCCTCTATCTCAGGTCTTCTGCTTGTCAGCTACAGCCTGGTGCCTGTAGTGGCTTGGTCAAGGGGTCTGAAACAAGTTTCCCCAGGCAGTGTGGACTGGGTCTCAAGGCCAGATGGGACCACTGGTGGGTCCTAATCAGACAACTGGTAGGGCTCTGGTGAGTCCTGAAGGGAGGGAAAGGCTTAGGTCTCCCCTGAGACATGTGAAAAGAGTCCCTGGTGGGGATCAAATTGAGATCTGGTGAGTTCCAAGGGAGGAAGAGGGGCCAGGAAGAGGTAGTAGTTCTTGGTAAGCAGCCACAGGGCTTTGGGGTGACCTGAATAGAAAGAGGCCAAGAGGGAGGTGCAGGTAGCTTATCTGGCAAATCCCAGGGGAATAGAAAGGGACCAGGAAGTGGTGGCAGTCCTTGCCAAACAGCCATGGGACTTTGGGATGACATGGATGGAGAGGAGCCAAGAGGAGGATTCAAGTAGCATAAGTGGGTCTCCAGGCCATGTGAGATGACTGGGGTGTCACTGGTAGGGAGCAAGTTGTGATCTGCTGATTCCCAGAGTGAGGAAGAAGAGCCAGAAGGTGGTGATCCTTTTCCTTGGTTTTCTTACTGTTTTTGACAGATACAACTCAAGAAGGAAAGATTTATTTTTGCTTATGGATTCAGAGGGTTCGGGTCATGATTGCTTGGCCCCGTGTACTTGGGCAGAACATCAGGGCAGCTGGAGTGTGTGGCAGAAGGATGTTCTCTACATGGGTGATGAGGAATCACAATATAACAAGGAGGAGCCAGGGATAAGATGACCCAAGCGCCCCCTCACAGTGGACCTACTTCCTCAAGGTAGGCCCCACCTCCTAAAGTTTCCACAACCTTGCCAAATAGTGCCAGTAGCTGGGAAACAAGCATGAACCTGTTGAGACGTTTGTACTCTAACCATAACAGCAGGTCCCAACATCTGGACTTCATGGTGTATCGCCTCTTCCCTAACTTACAGCAGACCTTGACCCAGTTTCAGAAGGGGAAGGTGGCATAGGGCCACCTCCATTCCTCCCTCCCTCTGGGCCTCTTGGCCTCCTCTTAACAGCACAGAGAGGGAAATGAAAATCTTTCCAGATTATTTTCATTGTTTTTTTTATATATTGCATTTCCCTAGCACATCATGGACTCCCAAACACCCCACAATCCCTGCTTTCTGGGGTATGGATTGGTTAGTAATTTGTCCCTGCTCCTGCCTGGTAGGTTTCTTTTGTATTTTGCATCACAAGGCTAGTTCTCATGAAGATGGCTCTGCCATGTGTGGTTTGCAGACTGCTTTCCAAAGCCAAGGGTATAAGGAAGTAGATGATGAGAGATAAATCATGCCCTCTGGCATCTTACCCTCTCCCCATAAAAATGGCATTTCCTCAAATAGATCAGAACTGTAAAAGCTATTTAAAGAACATGTGGTACTTAGTGTATTTTGTGACCCTTAATGAAATTTCAGACAAATACAATCATTTTTGGATATTTTTGTGTTTGTGTGTACATGTGGGGTGTGTACACATGCACATACGAGCATGTGTGCATGGAGGCCAGAGGTCTGTGTCAAGTGTCTTCCTCAGTTGCTCTCTACCTTCTATATTTTGAAGCAGGATCTCTCACTGTACCTGTCTCCACCTCTCCAGTGCTGGAATTACAGGCATGTGCCACTGCCCCCAGCTTTGTATGTGGGTACTAGGGAGCTTAATTCAGGTCCTTATGCTCGCATGGTAAGCACTTTATTAACTGAGCCGTCTTCCCAGCCCCACATTTTCAGATATTTTGTGACATATGTTTACTCTTTCCTTGTGGAGATTTGTATAGTTTCTCAGCCTTCATATCCTAATCCTAAACTCTCAGTGCACACAAGGGGATACCAAAGCAGGCCCATCTGAAGGTCACTGACAGAAGGTGCATCCACTGAAACGAGCTGGAGCAGAAGACTCGGCTTCTGGTCCTGGCCCTCTAAGACGAGTATCAAGTGACCTTACAAGCTTAAGTTAACCATAGAGTGTAAGGGGCATCAAGATGGCACCATAGAACAGGATGTCTGCGCTCAGCACCTCATTGTAGACACCTCTTGGATGGAAAGGTATATGGCTTTGGGTTGTTTGACTTTTGAGACTTGGTTTTACTCTGTAGCCTAGGCTGGCCTTAAACTCTGGATCCTTCTGCTTCAGCCTCATTGCTTATACAGTATGTTTTGATCATATTTAGACTCTCTTCCCTATCTGTACCCCTTTTATAGTCTTCCCCCCATCAGATTTCATGTACTCTGTCATATATATTAGGCCTATTGAATCAAGTTTAGGTCCTCAAATGTTCTTTGGTGTGCATCCATCCACTGGAGTCTGGTTAACCTATCTAGCGTCACACCCGTTAAAAAAAACAGCTCTCCCTCTTCCAGTAGTTATCAGTTGTCAATAATTCCTCAGCTAAGATTGGGCTTCCTTCCCATTTCCCCACTTCTCTGCTGGGATTTTGTGTGGCTTGAGCTTGCTTGGGTCTTGTGTGTGTTGTTACCATTGCTCTAAGTTCATTTAAGTAACTTCCCAGCTATCTGGAAAACTGTTTCCTTGTGATCTCAGCCACTGCTGGCTCTTACAGTCTTTCCGTCCCCTCTTCCGCCATGGTCTCTGAACCTTAGGTGGCAGAGGTTTGATATAGGATAAATGTCCTATTCATGAATAAGTACTCTGTTGTCTCCTATTCTCTGCACTCTGGTAATTGTGGCTTTTTGGGCTAATCACCATCTGTTGCATGAGGAAACTTCACTGGTGAGAGTTGAGAGATGCAGTAATATTCTTTCTGCCCCCTGTTCTGCCTTGTTCCCTGAGCCTTAGGTGTAGAGGTTGTATTGTAGATGTGTCACTTGGGGCTGGGCATCTTAGAGAAGCTTATTCTCTGCTGTTTGACCAGTCGTAGAACTTTATAACAGTTTCCATCTGTTGCAAAAAGAAACTTCTTTGATGAGTGGTAAGAAGTACACTTGTTTGTAAATATATACATACATATTTAGAATGCAGTAAGAAATTATGTTGTCTAGGAATGTGACAAAAGTAAATTTTTCTCTAAGATCTATGACCTCTCTAGCTGTGTGTATTTGGCTGTGTTTATAGCACCATACAAGTTCTCTCCCGTTGAGCAGGCCTTAAGTCCCATTAGACAGCTGTTGATTACTCCCAAGATAAAAGTGCCACTATTGCACCAGTAGAAATTACTTGCTGGGCCAGTTTGTTGTGGTTCACAGACTTTGCAGCTGGATGGGATCATTGAATAGTTTTTCTCCCTTGGTAGTTTGCATAGTATCTTCTGATACTGTGAGAGCTAGTCTTCAGGGAAGAGGCTTCCAGATCAGTTGCAACTCGATTGCTCCTAGTCCTCTGTCCAAAGTATGTCCTGTCTTCAGCAGTAGGTTCTTACCTTCAAGTTCTAGGAGGCAATTAAGGGCCACCTCGGGCTCTTGAGTGCTAGGAATTGCAGGCCTGTGCCACCATACCTGCATTCTTGAGTGTTTCTTCTACTTCTGTCCTATACATATTATAAAGCTCTTGTTTCTGTCTGCCCTGCTCCTAACATAACATTAGTCTACAGAGTGGAAAAGCCCAAAACTGACCTGAAAACTAAAAGCAAAATGTGAATTCATCACTGAAGAGTTTGCATTAGAATTACTAGTATGTTTCTTATCTATTTTTTTTTCTTTTTTGGAGACAGAGTCTCACTGTGTCACCCCTTAAACTTACGATCCTCCTGCCTCAGCCTGTGGAGTGCTGGGAGTATAGATATGTGCCACCATGCCCAGCCCATGTCCCTGTTATTACATTTTCTAGAAATTTTATGTATAAGAGTGTACTGCCTTCATGTATGTAAGTGTACCCGGTGGTTCAGTGCTCACGGAGGTCAGAAGAGGATGTTGGATCCTCTGGAACTGGAGTTACAGACAGTTGTTAGCCGCCATGTGGGCTCTGGGAACTGAACCCGGGTCCTCTGCAAGAGCAGCCAGTGCTCTTAACTGATGAGCCATCTCTCCAGCCCCTTAAAGATATTTTTAATTTTTTTTTAAATTGTGTGTCAGTGTGTGTCTGTGTGTGGGTATGTGCATATGTACATGAGTGCAGGTTCCCATGGAGGCCAGAAGCATGGATCCCCCTGGAACTAGAGTGTTTACAGGAGGTTGTGAGCCACCTGATGTGAGTGCGGAGAGCTGAGCCTGGGTCCTCTGGAAGAGCAGTACATACTGTTAGCCACTGAGCCACCTCTCTAGCCCCAAGATTTATTTATTTTTATTGTGTGTATTTGTGTGAGTGCCAGCAAAGGCCCAAAGGTGTCCAGGTGGTTGAAAGTTACCTGATTTGGATGTTGGTGGCTTGTTTTCCTTCTTAAAGAGATTGACAGTGTTGCCTATGAATAGTGAAAGACAGAAACGCTTTCCTTTAGTATACATTTTCCCTCCCAAAAAGGTCAGTTTGGGGCTGCTGAGATAACTCAGTGGGTGAGGCACTTTCCACGAAGCTGACAACCTGAGTTTGATCTCTGGGACTCGTGGATGGAAGGAAAGAACCAACCCCTGCAAATTGTCCTCTAAGTTCTACACTTGCTTGTGCGCGCATGCATGCACACACACACAGTGTGATTTTAAAAATTTAAGTGAATTTAGCTTAAAGAAAAATTTTACGTTCATGAGATCTGCTAGCCCGCACAGCAGCTGTCCTGTAGGAGTTGGGAAGTGATGCTCTCTGCCCTGTAACTTTTCCTTATTTCGCAGTGCAGAGGCGTCTTTTCTTCCGAGGAACATCCCTGAAAGATAAGTATTTGCCTTATGTACTGAAGGCCACTTGTTAAAAATAGAAATTCTGTTGTAGATCTTCCTGAACTTGGCCTGCTACAGGAGTATCTGTGGAAGTTGTAGCACTGCCACAGGAGATTGGCCTATGTGTGCTGGCCTCTTAACATCTGCAGGTGCTCTCAGTGGGCATTGCTCACTGTAACTTCAGGTATCTTTTAATCCCCTTGGCTCTCCACAGCACCACTGTGTTGGTTGCTCTTTCCTTTCTCAGCTATTAGTTTGTTTACATTCATTTATTTTCATGGTGCTTGGGGTTAAACCTAGGGCCTCATGTTAGGAAAGCGCTCTACCACTGAGCCGCACCCCAGCTTATCTTTTGAACACTCTTCCTTTGCCTTCTACCCCCTCTTCCGTTCTTTGCCCCCTCCCCCATGGTCCATTAAAGGCTCTTCTCTCCCCCGTGGCATTACTTGGGGGAAGCATTCCAAGGCCGCTTCCTTCATCACTGTATCATCCCTGGGTGATTCCACAGATTGTCCTGCATTTTCTCTTTTGCTAAATTACTTCTCATGAACTCTGAACTCTGTACCCACATGTCAGTGCCACTAGGCCCCTTCTGGCTTTCTCGGGTTCCTCAGAGCTAACACAGCTAAAATGTACCTCTTCATGTGCTTAAAGCCCGCTTCCATGAATTCTGCTTCTGTGAAGATCACCACAGGCATTTGGCTCTGCCAAGAGAAGCCAAGGGCTATCTTTGGCACTTCATGCATCACCAAGTGGGTCTACTTTAGTTCTCAAGTACATCTGTAGCCTATAGCCTGCCTCCCTTGCCCCACCTGCCATAGATAACTGCAGTTATCAGCCATCTCCTAACACCTCCCCAGCCTCCTGCTGGCTCTTCTTATTCCAGTTCAACCACACTTCCCTTTGAAGCCCTCCTCTGGCCCTGGACTATGTCCAGTCCACATGCTGGCTTCTGTTTTACTTGGCATGCACACCTGAGAGCCAAGACTTGACCCCAGGGCCTGGCTCTGGGTAGGGATGAAGTGACCTGAGTGAGTAGTCATGAAATGGGCAAATGATCCTCAGAAAGAACAGCTGGCCTCTAGTCATCTACCCAGGCTCAGTTTCCCTCCCCCAGGTAGTCTCAGGTGCTGGTCCACATCCAGGTCCATGCTTAGGCACACACTTGAGGTTGTCACTGTCTCTTCTGAGGTGAAGTTCTCCTCAGGAACCTCTGTGCCCTTCACTCTTCTGTTTTATGGTGATCTCATAAAGCTTTTTAGGGCCTGTAGAAAACGGATCCACTGGAGGAGGGCATGCCAGTCTTGGCTGTTTTAAAGCAAATGATGTTAGATTTTCCTATCAATGTGTAAATGCTTCTGGAGTTGGAGTTTTAGATCTCTTGTCACTAAAGTTCCCCCTAAATCTTGGAGAAAGAAAGAACCACTTTTCTGAAGGTAGGGGGTTGTATTTCCTTCTTTCACATGAAGGCAGAGGAGTAGGAAGTTTAGCTTTAACTCATGCTTGCAGAGACTGGACACCACACTGTCCCTAGGCTGTACTGTGGGGTCCAGGCAAGGAGAGAAAATAGAGATGGGTTCAGGTGGCCTCCTGCTGAGACACGGCAAAGGCCCTGGATCTTCCACTGATCTCTGTTCTGCCCCTGGCAGCCTGGAGCCCCACTTACAGTTCAGGTTTGGGAACAGATGGTGGGCACACATGTGGTAGCCTCTGAGGGATGGGGCACTTGGACCTTTACTGGGTGATGAAGGGCGAAGCCATTTCTCTGGTAACTTGTTTCTTTGGCAACTTGGTATGACTTTTTACCATTCTTGTCCAAGGTGTTTACCGGTCCTGTCATTGTATCTGGACATGATAGCCATGTGATGAAGAGCTCCAAAAATGGGTGGGGTGCTTCCTCTCTGCCTTTTCTAGCACTGTGTGCTTTATCCTTAAAGAGCCAGCCTAGTGTTTGCAGACCTCTGTAGATCCAGTTGGCATTAGTTCATGAGTAGCTAGACTTTCAGCTCTGAACATTGAAAACCATGAAATAACTGGTGGAGGTGGGGACAAGAGATTGCTCTGTCAGGCTTGCAGGCTTCTCCACATTTCTGGAAGAGTACCCCAGTGTCCTGTCTGGTGCTCTTCCCTCTGGAGTCCTTTGGGGGCAGGTCTGAACAGAGGTACAAGCTGGCACTCCAGGCTCCTTTGGGTTCATTGCTAATGGCCTTGCAGTTCCTAGCCACCCCTGTACTTCTTAGCAACTCCCCTCTAGCCCACCAGGGGAATGGAAGCCCGAGACATCTCCTGTCTAGGTTTGGGCTTGTTTTGATCTGAAATGTTGTTGTCAAGTATAAAACATAAATTCTTCTTGCCTGGAACCCCAGATCCCTGCTGTCCTGATCCAGAGATTGTGTTTTGTGTCTGTTCTAGAAGGATCAGGGTAGAGTGGCACGAGAGCAGCAGCAGCTCCCCCCCTCCAACCCCCCAGGATGGGCTTTGTCTAGGGGAAGCAGGCCTTAGGCAGCTGGGGTGCAGGAGTCTCTGCTGTGAGGAGCAGTGAAGCTAGGCACGTCCACAACCCTCTGAGAGCCGGCTCTGTCCCTGGGAGCAAACCGGGCACTGGAACAGGAAGAAGACGTTTGTCTTCTTCCAGAAATGAGTGACCCCAATGAGATACTGCCACTGGCCTCGCACAAAGCTCTGCATGTCACTGAAAAGCTTCCACTGGCCTCGCACAAAGCTCTGCATGTCACTGAAAAGCTTCCTGACCTGTTGTCTCTGACAAGGCCAATGCCTTGGCTCCTTCATCAGCCACTTGGTCACAAAGTCCTAGAAGAGTGGGAAGGGCTTTACACCTAACTGGTCTGTCTTTCTTTCTTTCCTTCCTTCCTTCCTTCCTTCCTTCCTTCCTTCCTTCCTTCCTTCCTTCCTTCCTTCCTTCCTTCCTCTCTTCTTTCTTTTCTTCCTTCCTTCCTTCTTTCCTTCCTTCCTTCCTTCCTCTTCCTTCCTTCTTTCCCCTTCCTCTTTCCCCACTCTGCACTCTGAACAAAAAGGCCCTTCATTGTCATTTTACACTGGACCCTATGCACCATGTCGTTAGTCTTGTCCATTCATTTGTCTTGCATATTTTATTCCTACCTTTCCTCTGTGCCCAAGTCTAGACCTATTTCATAAATGTAGCACTTTCCTCAGAGCACATGATCTTTACTCAGAAATATATGGGCAAACAGCAAGTCCTTGCTGTGGTAGTGAGACCTGACCTGACTGCAAACCACCAGCTTCCTTTAATTAAGGCTGCTTTGGGGTGAACTGCTTGGTAGTAGAGCACTGGCCTACATCCAGCACTGCAGAATGACAAAATACCCAGCTAACCAAAAATTAGATACTGCTCATACAGTGCTTAGGGCAAAGGCTCCTGTCCCTGCCCATCACTGATGCTGCAGAGAACCTTGGACAGGTACTTTGTCTCCCAGGACTCCCAAATGAAACTGACTGTCCCGGCTGGCAACTTCCTAAAATTCAGATGAGAAAAGAGAGAAGCAACTGTGCTTGAGTGTATGTATCTGTTGGGGGTGGATCTTCAGTTGGCTGTACCTGCCAAGGATCATTTATCTCAAGGTGGCTAGGTGACACCATTAGAACTCCTTAGGAATGGTAGCTGTTAGCCAGAGCAGAGACTGTTGGGGAGGAGACGAAAAAAGGATGGCCAGGAAGGTTGATCTGTGTGGCAACAAGACAAAAGATTCTAACCAGACCTGGGCATTTGGAGAAAGGTGATACCAGTGAACACTGGGCAGGGGTACCCTTCAGTTCCTGGGTCAGATGAGCACCCTGGCCACCACCAGCTTATTGTACCTACCACTGTAAGTCCTGGCAGGTGTCTATCCTTTTGTATCTTACTCTGACTTCTTTCTCCACACAAGTATATAACATATTGAAGTCAGATGGGAAAAGCTGGAAAGAGCAGACGTTCAGGTTGCCCATGGCTGTTGGAGCCACTGCCCTGAGCAGAGGTGGTACTGCCAGAAGACGGTGTTCTGTGCACTTGCAATTGGGGTAAGAAGATGCACTCAGTGATGAAGCTGGTTAGGGCCTGACCTCATGCTGCTCCATGAAGAAACCACCTAGATCTGTGAAGCTAGATGCTGATCTGTGCAGCACGGACGTAGCCTCACAGCTCAAAGCTTGGTTCCCACTTGGTTTTAGGATCTGTGATTTTATAGAGAAGTAAAGGGTGGTAAAGTGCTTTGTCCAGTTACAAACAGTGTTGGTATTATTCTGTGGCGCTCTCATCCTTTGGAGGAGTAAGAGCTGCCCTTCAGGTGCTGAGTGGTTTGCTAGTCAGATTTGAGTTTCTTCAGGAGACTGACTCTCAATCCAGGAGAAGGTGACTTGACATAAACAGTGAGATGTGAAACAAGAAGTGTTGGGAGCTGTTCACAAAGTGAATTAACAAAATTTAAATGTGCAGTTTCATCTTCAAATGGCTTTCTTCAAACAAGGGTAAAGACCAGCATAGTTAATAGCTTTCTGGGCTTGTTCTTTGTGTAGTTGTGAACACCTTTTAGGGTAGACAGAAATAAGTCCAGGTGGCTCTGGGGGAATGAGGAAGATGCAACCCAGTGTTAAAATTACTGTGTAGCTGTGCATTGCAGGTGGTGAGAACTGTAGTGCTGACCAGCAGGATGGTGCCAAAGCCAAGTGGATTCTGGGTGCTTTTTGCCATCTGCACTCAGGCACTGCATGTGTTGCTGTGTGTGCATACTTTGAGGTGCATACTGGCTTGAAGGATGAGGATTTCATGTTCTTGATGTTAGTTTATTTTTGAGGCTGGGTTTCACTATGTAGTCCTGGCTAGCCTGGAACATGCTATGTAGATCCGGCTGGCCTCAAACTCATAGAGGTCTTCCTGCCTCCTCCTAAGTGTTGCATCAAAAGTGTGTATCACCACACCCAGCCCTCTTTTTTTTTTTTTTTTTTTTTTAGTGAACCAGTGGGTTCATTGTGGTTGCTTGTAGGAACATGGACGATTCAAAGGTAGCAGAAACATCAAAAAGGCCACTCCGGCATAGTTGATGGCTCATGACAGCTAAATTCCTGGAGCTCTCTGTACAATTTATAGGCAGATAGGAGAGTCCTCTCAATGTTATTAGTGTTTGTGACAGGGTCTAACCATGACTGTATAGCCCAAACCAGCTTTGAACTCAAGGTCCACCTCAGTGCTGAGATTATAGATGTGTGCCATATTGCCCAGCTTGAGGATCTTTTAAGTGCTTTAACAATGAGGAATGAGTTGGCATTTTAATAAATGGTACTTTTTTAACCTCATTGGTTGTTACCCACATTCAGCAGCCTGTATTGTTACCACAGAAGAGCCTTGGAGAGGCCTTTGGGTGCACAGAGCAGCATATAAATCATGTTGCAACCCAAGTCTGACCAGACAGGAGCAGTGCTCTGCAGCTGGTAGGTAGGTGGGATGAGAGATTCATAAAAGGCCCAGGCATAGTCACAGGGTGAGTCTTGGGAAACATGCTGTTACGGTTTCTCCAGAGCTTACCCAGCTCAAGGTTGGTTTTCTGTTTTGAAGGTCACATGATGGGAGACCTCTCTGTCCTCCTTATCACCTTCTGAGAGGATCAAGGGTCGCATTACTTACCTCTGTTTCTTTTCCCTCAGAATATTGACATCACAAACTTCAGCAGCAGCTGGAATGATGGGCTGGCTTTCTGCGCACTCCTTCATACCTATCTTCCAGCCCACATACCGTATCAAGAACTTAATAGTCAAGATAAGGTGAGGGGAAGCTAGGCTGTTACCTTGTTAGTAGGTTACCATGGCCCTGCCTCACAGTAGCCAGTCCCTGATCCACTCAGAGTTGTCTGTGACTTCATTCCCAGTGAGAGCTGTTAGTCCTTCTTGGTGACAAGAAGGCTGATGGTGGCATGAGCAGTCAGGGCCGTGCTGCCCAGCCTGTCACCTCAGGATCAGGACTTCTCCTCACAGCTCTTGTACACTGTGGGTCTCAGGAATGACAATGACCATGCCTCTAGTTCCAGGCTATGGTTTGAGGTGTTCTACCCAGAAAGTTTTTCAAGGTCTCCCACTTCCCCTCATGCAGCCCCAGCCCAGTAAATACTTGAAGATCTCCTCAGGAAAGAAAAGCCTTTCAGGAGAGGCTTTTAGTTTCTAGTGTTCGGGGTCCATGTCTGGCTAGCTGAGGGGCCATGTGCCAGAATACAACTTTCTAAGTGAAGAAAAAATGAATAGATGACCCTTAGCTGGCTGGAGAGAAGGCTGGCAGAGCTCATGAGTGGTGTCCCTGGAATACTTGGTAAAACTAGGAGCTAAAACCAGGAGTGCTGAGGCCCTGGTGGAGGCTGGTTTGGGTTCTAGACAGGTGAGTGTCCGTCCTTCATGTAACCTTTCTTCTTGCATTGTCCATTCACTATAGCAACAATATGATTTCTTTTGCAGAAAAGGAACTTCACCCTGGCTTTCCAGGCAGCTGAAAGTGTTGGCATCAAATCTACTCTGGTAAGCGTACAGCCCACTGAGGAGTTGCTGACAGCCTCCTGGCTAAGAAGAGCATGGTCACAGGTGGGCTGAGGTGCTTAATGGAATCTCAGCCACTACTTATGATACCCTCTGCCTTCAGGGTAGTGCCCTGAGTGACTTATGACCACAGGCCCTGGCTGTTCCTCATGATGGGTTTTTCCTTAACAGAATCTTTGGGTTTAGGAAAAAGGTGTCACTCTGCAGTACACTTTGCACAGGGATGTATGCCTTTTGTTGCTTGAGAGGGATAGGTCAGGTGCATCCCGAGTCTAGATGTTTCTGGGGCTGCACAGCACTGCCCATAGTTCCTCATAAAGGTCATGGGAAAGTGCCAGAAGTGTTGCTTGTAGGGCAGGAAATTTTCAGGTGTAGAAACTAGCGAGCTCTAGGGGCCTTCTTTGGGCTTCTGCCCTGCTGCTGGGCTCACACAGACATGCATCTATCAGGAGTTCTTGCTGTCCTCACCAAGCCTGACTTTCTAGGAGAAAATACTGCATCCAGATGCAAAGAAGTACTTCCACACTTAGAATTTGATACAGGGGCATTGCACAGATCTGCTACTGCTTAGGACTGATCATAAAAGAAAGGGCCTTGGGCTGGAGAGATGATTCAGCAGTTAAGAACACTGACTGTTCTTGTAGAAGACCTGGGTTGGAATCCCAGCACCCTCATGGCAGCTAACAACTGTCTGTAACTCCAGTCCCAGAGGATCCTACAGCATCTTCTGTCTTCTGTGGACATTGCACAACACGGGTGCAACCTACATGCAGGCATAACAGTCCTACACATTAAAAAAATAAAAATTAAAAAAAATATATATATATTTTTTTTAAAGGCCTTATGGGACCAGAACATTCCTAGGACCCCAGGATCCCTGCAGTCCTCTAGGGTTGCCTCCCCATCCAGGGGTGCCCATTACCTTGACTTGTAACAACCTAATGGCCCTATGGAGAAATATTTTCATTCATAGTTAAATTGTTAGAGTGTTCACTTATAAACATTCTTGTGAATTCATAGACGTATGCTTGCACAGGGTAGCTCCTGTCCAGCTATTTAGGGAGAGATCAGATAGTTACTGCAGTAGACACCTTACATCTTGTACAAAGTGTTCTTATACATAAAAGGTGGCCAGCTTTTTTACCTTAAAAAAAAAAAAAATCTCATAGTCAAGATTCTTACATTAAGCTGGCAGGGCTCTGTTTTCTGTTTTCAGGTTGAGTTGCCCAGGATAACCCTCCCTACCCCACATGCCAGTGCACACTCTGGGCTCCTCTATAGAAAGGCCCTCCTGTTCTTTAGCTGCAGTGTGGCACTTGTGACAGATGCTGAGACACAGCAGTTCAGGCATGGTTTCCCATACTCAGCTTCCTACACAACTAGTTCCCACATCACATGTCACTAGTATTCTACAGAAGGCAATTACAAAATAATGCCTTCAATGATTTCTAACACCCCATGGTGAAGGTCTCCAGTGTTGGTCCTGTGAACCCTGACACAGGAAGCCTTCCAGTGCCTTCAGAAATGTCTCCAGAGAATTAGCCGAGAGAGAGAGAGAGAGAGAGAGAGAGAGAGAGAGAGAGAGAGAGACTGAGACTGAAGGAGGGGAGTTTGCCAGACTAAGCAAAGTCCATCTAGTCTTAGCAAGCTGGGGCTGGGGTAGGGAGGAGACCCTGGTGTGACACAGGGCAGTGACTTGGAATGATGCTGATGCTCAGAAAGGAGGTGCCTCTCAGGGCCATGAGTGGAGGTAGAGCAGATGCTCTGGGCTTATCCTCTGAAAGAAACAGCAAACCTTGGACTAAAAGCCCTCTGCTGGTTGCTGGGATGCAGACCTCCTTGAGATGGCCTGGGAAAGAATCTGCAGTCCTAACTGAGCCTTTTCTTTGCCAGGACATCAATGAGATGGCACGGACTGAACGGCCCGACTGGCAGAATGTGATGGTGTATGTCACAGCCATCTACAAGTACTTTGAAACCTGAGCATGAGGAAGGAGCTGCCACCAGCTAGGGACCTCTGCAGACATCAAGAGACACCAACACTGTTAGCTAGAACCCCTAAAGCTTTCAGCGACTCTGGGCTGCCCTGCAGGATGTGAGCTCAGCTCAAGGCCTCTGCATAGGAACTGGAATGGCAGACCAGGGCTCATATACATGGCTGTCCTCCAGAGCAGGTCATGCAGCACACAGCCAGCTTCCCTCTGGAGACCATCAAGCTCCGTCAGCACCCTGGGATGTAAAAAACAAAAGGCCTGTGCCCAGCTAAACTTGGGAAACTGAATTAAATTGGCCCAGGGGTTAGTGAAAGCTTTAGTCATCGCACTTCTTGACTGCCACCCATGTGATTCCCAGTGCTGGGGCAGGCTGGCCTTGGTCCCTTCATGTGGGCCTGGGCTGTAGGCATGCATTACCATAGAAGAGGATCATCACCTCTTCTTCCATGTGACAGGGCTGTCATAGCTACTACAGTAAACTTAGAAGTGTCAAAAAATACAGCTTCCAAGCCCACAGCTGACTGAATCCATGCTGCCATAGGCAGGCTTCTGTCAGCAGAAAGCAGGTGGTGTCCTCCCTGGGTGCTCGGCCACCTGTCTCTAGCCCCAGGGAAAAGACTGGTCACAAGGAGTCCTCCTAGTTAACATTGTGTTTTATTATAAGCAATATTGGAAAAATAGCTCCTATTCTGTTAGTACCAAAGTTAATTGTTCTACTAAGCATAGAAATACCACACAAAATCTGGCTGTTAGCATATTGCAAGTGAGGATTCATGAAGGAGTAAGGAAGAGAAGGATCTGCTTAAGGGGACCAGAGATTCAAGTCACTGCTGGCTGCCCCTCAGGGCAGGAATTAAAACAGTGCCTTCGTCCTGCACCAGACGGCTGAGTCCCATACCAGTGTAGGTGTTCTAGATGTTGGTGGGATTCTGTGGTGGAAGTGGTCTCATGCTATGCCCACCCTCCTGGGATGTGGGGCCTGTACTGTGAGCCAAGGCCTTACTTGATTCTGTTGATGACTTTCCAGTTGGGACTTAGCACCCCCTTTTTGTATCATGTGCCTGACACAGAAGCTGTTGTTTAAACAATGTTAAGACCTGTAACTTCCAGAATATGTTGTGTTTGGCACCTTCAAGACACCATGAGGAAGACTGGCCACTAGTGGAAATGGGGTCACAACTGCACTAACTGGATGGATGCCCTGAGGGGTCTCTCTCAGGAGGCATGCCTAGTCTAAACATGGACTGAAGTTCTGCATTCAAGTGTAATGTTTTAGATTAGGAGTTGATGTGTCTGTGGAGCCTAGAGAAGAAAGTGGCTATTAGGAAGTGGGCTGTACCTGCATGTGTGACCTGTGGTATGCTGTCACCAGGTAGCCAGCACTACCCATCCACCCTGCCTAAATGCCCAATTATGATGGCTCAAGCTGCTACCCCTATTGCAGCTCTTTGGTGAAATGCCCATTTTTAGCTAAGGAGTGCACCAAGCTGCAGAGCGTACCAGAAGACCCCTATATCCTGGCTGCCCCCATGCCTAACTGGTTCTCTCTGGCTCAGTTTTGTTGTGTTACTCTGCTGATGATTAGCCGTCAGACTGAGTAGTCTGAGAATCACTGTTTCCAAACATGTCTCCATTGAATTTCTCTGAGCACCAGTCTCTGCTGTCTTTTGCCTTCAGTGAGGCCTGTCCACTCTGCACCAGGGTGTGTGGCCTGACGCCATGCTTTTATTTATTTTGTCATGGAGGAGGGCTGCCTTGTGAAAAATACTTACCCTGGCCTGTAGTTCACAACTTCTGTTCCATGGTGACTGTGAGCCAGTATCCGTATAAAAAGCTAAGCATGGCGGCACACACTAGTAATCCCAGGCCTGGGGAAGAAGAGACAGGTGGATCCTGAGGGCTTCCTAGTCAATCAGTCTAATCCACCCAGTGAGCCCCTGGGCCCAGTGACAGACTTTGTTTCAACAAAATAAAACAAAACAATGTAGATGACACCTGAGGGATGATACTCAAGGTTGACCACTGGCCTGCATGTTAATCCACACTCACACACGTGTACCTATGCACACACACACACACACACACATATATATATACACACATATACATTCTACGAGAGAGAGAGAGAGAGAGAGAGAGAGAGAGAGAGAGAGACTGAGACTGAAGGAGGGGAGTTTGCCAGACTAAGCAAAGTCCATCTAGTCTTAGCAAGCTGGGGCTGGGGTAGGGAGGAGACCCTGGTGTGACACAGGGCAGTGACTTGGAATGATGCTGATGCTCAGAAAGGAGGTGCCTCTCAGGGCCATGAGTGGAGGTAGAGCAGATGCTCTGGGCTTATCCTCTGAAAGAAACAGCAAACCTTGGACTAAAAGCCCTCTGCTGGTTGCTGGGATGCAGACCTCCTTGAGATGGCCTGGGAAAGAATCTGCAGTCCTAACTGAGCCTTTTCTTTGCCAGGACATCAATGAGATGGCACGGACTGAACGGCCCGACTGGCAGAATGTGATGGTGTATGTCACAGCCATCTACAAGTACTTTGAAACCTGAGCATGAGGAAGGAGCTGCCACCAGCTAGGGACCTCTGCAGACATCAAGAGACACCAACACTGTTAGCTAGAACCCCTAAAGCTTTCAGCGACTCTGGGCTGCCCTGCAGGATGTGAGCTCAGCTCAAGGCCTCTGCATAGGAACTGGAATGGCAGACCAGGGCTCATATACATGGCTGTCCTCCAGAGCAGGTCATGCAGCACACAGCCAGCTTCCCTCTGGAGACCATCAAGCTCCGTCAGCACCCTGGGATGTAAAAAACAAAAGGCCTGTGCCCAGCTAAACTTGGGAAACTGAATTAAATTGGCCCAGGGGTTAGTGAAAGCTTTAGTCATCGCACTTCTTGACTGCCACCCATGTGATTCCCAGTGCTGGGGCAGGCTGGCCTTGGTCCCTTCATGTGGGCCTGGGCTGTAGGCATGCATTACCATAGAAGAGGATCATCACCTCTTCCATGTGACAGGGCTGTCATAGCTACTACAGTAAACTTAGAAGTGTCAAAAAATACAGCTTCCAAGCCCACAGCTGACTGAATCCATGCTGCCATAGGCAGGCTTCTGTCAGCAGAAAGCAGGTGGTGTCCTCCCTGGGTGCTCAGCCACCTGTCTCTAGCCCCAGGGAAAAGACTGGTCACAAGGAGTCCTCCTAGTTAACATTGTGTTTTATTATAAGCAATATTGGAAAAATAGCTCCTATTCTGTTAGTACCAAAGTTAATTGTTCTACTAAGCATAGAAATACCACACAAAATCTGGCTGTTAGCATATTGCAAGTGAGGATTCATGAAGGAGTAAGGAAGAGAAGGATCTGCTTAAGGGGACCAGAGATTCAAGTCACTGCTGGCTGCCCCTCAGGGCAGGAATTAAAACAGTGCCTTTGTCCTGCACCAGACGGCTGAGTCCCATACCAGTGTAGGTGTTCTAGATGTTGGTGGGATTCTGTGGTGGAAGTGGTCTCATGCTATGCCCACCCTCCTGGGATGTGGGGCCTGTACTGTGAGCCAAGGCCTTACTTGATTCTGTTGATGACTTTCCAGTTGGGACTTAGCACCCCCTTTTTGTATCATGTGCCTGACACAGAAGCTGTTGTTTAAACAATGTTAAGACCTGTAACTTCCAGAATATGTTGTGTTTGGCACCTTCAAGACACCATGAGGAAGACTGGCCACTAGTGGAAATGGGGTCACAACTGCACTAACTGGATGGATGCCCTGAGGGGTCTCTCTCAGGAGGCATGCCTAGTCTAAACATGGACTGAAGTTCTGCATTCAAGTGTAATGTTTTAGATTAGGAGTTGATGTGTCTGTGGAGCCTAGAGAAGAAAGTGGCTATTAGGAAGTGGGCTGTACCTGCATGTGTGACCTGTGGTATGCTGTCACCAGGTAGCCAGCACTACCCATCCACCCTGCCTAAATGCCCAATTATGATGGCTCAAGCTGCTACCCCTATTGCAGCTCTTTGGTGAAATGCCCATTTTTAGCTAAGGAGTGCACCAAGCTGCAGAGCGTACCAGAAGACCCCTATATCCTGGCTGCCCCCATGCCTAACTGGTTCTCTCTGGCTCAGTTTTGTTGTGTTACTCTGCTGATGATTAGCCGTCAGACTGAGTAGTCTGAGAATCACTGTTTCCAAACATGTCTCCATTGAATTTCTCTGAGCACCAGTCTCTGCTGTCTTTTGCCTTCAGTGAGGCCTGTCCACTCTGCACCAGGGTGTGTGGCCTGACGCCATGCTTTTATTTATTTTGTCATGGAGGAGGGCTGCCTTGTGAAAAATACTTACCCTGGCCTGTAGTTCACAACTTCTGTTCCATGGTGACTGTGAGCCCAGCCCTGGTAGCTCCTGGTAGAGTGGAAGCTAGCAATTTTCCAAAAGAATTTGGAGGACGTTGCTGCTGCTGAAGGGTATGTCCACATAGCCCTTCTGTTCTGGAATTTGTAGGCCCAACATAGACCTAGAGCCAGTAGCAGGAACAAGGTAGGCTAAGGGAGCCCCCCCCCCCCCCGGAAATTCTGGGCATCCATCCCAGTCAGGGTCTGTCTGCCCACATTTATGCAAGGGTCCACAAGTCCACAGGTGACTCCAAAGCATTGCTTTTTGCCTGTTCTAAAAGGACCGTATAATAGCTCTGTGGGCATGATTATAGATGGTTGTGTGTGGTTGTTTTTTTTAAGTAATACTGGGGAGCTGGAGATGTAGCTCAGTGGGTAGAGTGTCTGCCTAGAATGCATGAGGCCCTGCGTTTGATTCCCAGCACAATATGAACCAAGTATGGTGGTGCGTGCCTGTAATTCCAGACTTGGGAGGTAGAGGCAGGAGGATCAGGAGTTGAGTATCATCCTTGACTGCATAACAAGTATGATGCCAGCCTGGGCTATGTGTGAGCTTGCCTTAAAAAAGTGAAATTTGGAGATTCTCATTCTAAGGGTGCCTCCTGGGAAGCTCCAAGATGTAAGCTTGCCTCTTCTCCCTAAAGCACAAGCTTCACTACAAAAGGGCCAGTTATGTTTATTTCTCAATCACAGGCTTCTGCTGACCAGTGATACCTTGTCATTTTTGTTCTAGTAAATACTCTCGAATGTGTTAAACTGTTGTCGTGCTTTGATTTTCCCAATTTGTTCTCCCTCTCTGCTGCCCCTCTGCCCCTTTCAACCCTCCTGTGGAACTGGAGTGTAAGCATGGGTGCACCTGTCTCGGGTTCACCTGCTGAAGCCCACCATGGGGACTCAGGCAGGTCTGGGCAGGGGAAGAGGGAGCTAGATGAGCCCCGAAGGTTCTGGCCTACTCTAAAACCATGTTATCAAAAACAGGTCTCCAGACCCCATCATATGGCGAGCACTTCCCACAATAGAGTCACCGTGTAAGTGAAGCCCCCAGCACAGCCTGAACACAGGCAGGATATCACAAGGGCTTTTGCCTTTTTAGACATGTGTTTTGTTAAAGATGAATTCAGGATGTATAAAATTACAGAGTGGTTAAGAAAGGGGGGGTCGCTACCCAGGGGCAGCTTCATAGACATATTTTTCCTTTTGGTTTGTTTTCTTGCTGGGACTCATGCCCAGCAGGACCTTGCCCATGCTAGGCTAGCACTCTGCCACTGAGCTGCACCCCAGGCCTCCATGTGTATCTTGGTGCCATGATTTTAAGTTCACTGTGTTCAGCTTGGACAGCACTGTCTTGTCACTTGCATATATCACATGCAGAGAGATCTGCGGGCTTAACACCTGCACACAGGGGACCCATGGCAAGCATCCTGTCCTGATCTGAGACTCCCCAGGGTCAGGGATCCCAAGGAGGCCAAGACTCCAGCTAGCTCGAGTTTGGATGTCTTCAAAGCACTTACAAGCCCCACCCCTCTGGGGAGCCAACACTACAGGCACCCAGGACACCCATGTGGCCCCCACTCAAGCCTGGAGTGCAGACCTAGTGCATTTTTGGAGCTACTCTATTTTGGCTGTAGCTCACTCTAAATGTTGGATTTGTGTCCAGAGCTGGCCAGTGGGAGCCTACTGCATGGCAGGAAAAGTGCTGTCCCCGAGACAGCAGGGGCCTCTCCAAGGAAGGCATTTCTTCCTCAGACCCTGTCCCCTGCATGTTGTATGCTGTCTGAGGAGTGGACCCTGAGGCCCTGAGTGAATTCCTAAGAGACCCTTGTGTAATCCAGTTCATCTGCCTGGAGTCTGCAGAGCCAGCCCATCAGCACCTTAACTTGGGGAAGGTTCAGAGCTTCGCTGAGGGACAGCTCTAATGGGTAGGAAAGGGAAAATAGGTTTGGAAAAGAGGAGATATCCAGAAAACCCCAGATCTCTCTGTCTACAGCCTAGAGGAGCCAGGGTACTCAATGGCCAGCTCTGGCCCCAATCTGACAGGGTCAGTGCTTCCCAGAATCTCAGGGGTGCTGGACCGTTTGAGGTTGCCCCTCCAATGGAGAGTGGGAACAGATGTAATGGGTTTTGGTGTACAGCCACCATGATCTGTTGAGTGGTAGAGGTGGCGGCTCAGGGTCTCCATTTTGGTAGGGCTCTGAACCCAAGAGAGCTCAGGAGGCCAAATGAAGTTGGGAGGAGAGGAAGCCACACTCCCTGGGGATGAGCTGGGGCATGAGGGTGGATCCAAGTCAGTATGGGTCAATGATGACCAGCACCAGACCCAGAGGAAGGCCTGAGCCCTGTCACTGATAAGCCCCTAGAGGGTGTCTGCATTGCTCTGTATGTGAAAAGGGGGCAGGCAGCAGGACTCTGAAGCTTGGGAGCTGAGTCCTAGGAATGGGGAGAACCAGAAGGTCACCTGTTAGGCCAGAACATCTCTGCATGGACCTATCCCAGGTGGGTGATTGGCACTGGGGACATCCTGAAACTGTTCTGACCTCTGCAAAGTGGGGACCCTAAGAAGGGGCCCTTCCTGCCAGGCATTCACTGGATGTGAGGGAGGTCCAGCAGGTCTCGGGGCTGGGTGGGCACAAGGAGAGTTGGGAGGTGGCTTAGGGCCATCGCTGGGAGTGATAAGCAACAAGCCCTAGCCTGAGGAGTTGCAGAGGGCTGTCACGTCCCACCACGGGGCCCAGACAAGGCTGTGCACCTCTCAGGATCTATTTCCTGTCTACACTGCTGCACCAGATTAGCGCCCTGGCCAGTCTGCTGGCCAGCTCCTGTTGGTGAGAAGTAGATGTTGGGATGGAGCGTCTTCCCATAAGGCTAAAGGTTGGGAGGGGGTTGCCCTCATGTCTGCCATGCTTTGGGCTACTTGGATTGCTCCCTCTAGCATCACTCAACCTCTTCAGGGCTTTGCTGAGGGTAAACTGGAGCACCCTGTTCACAGGTAGAAAATTAAGTACTTGGGGTAACCTGGGGTTTTTGAGAGCTTGGCTCAGAGCCCGCTAGGTGCATGGTCCTGGTCTCTATAAGTCTTGTTCCCTGATGGGGCTCAGCTGGCCCCAGAGCAAACAATGAGGGCCAGAGGCCGCCCAGGTGCATCCTGGGCAGGAACAAAGGGCTGGGGTGGTGGGGGTGGGTAGTTTGAGAGTGGAATGCTGGAGCATGACAGGGCCCAGCTGGCCCCACTGCTGTGACTGGGGAGTTAAGAGTCTGAACATAAGGAAGGATGGGCGTCTGCAACCTTCAAAGCCTGCCTGAAGCTAGGCAGAGAAACCAAAGCCCAGAGCTGGAAACCAGGGGGCTAGCCAGGAGCCAAGCGCTGTCAAGGGCAGTTCCCATGCTTGAAGCAGGCCCATACCATTTTCCTATGAAGCTTCTTTGGGGAGGCCCAGGCTTCTGAATGTTCACAGCACCCAAAGAAAGTCCTCGTAGCTGGGGAGAGACAGGCCAAGACCAAGTGAACCTTCACTGGTGGGAGAGGTCCCAGCCTGAACCAGCCTCTCACAGCTCCTTGGCACAACCCCTCTCCTCTGGAGCTGGAGCCAAGCCAGGTCTGTCTGACCACAGTGGCCTCAGGACACAGCTTCCTTGGCCGTAAATACGCATGCTGCTTGGTGGGGCACTACCCATCAGAACCCAAGGTTGAACTACAAGGGTCGACAGCTTGGTTTCCTTGAGAACCAGTAATGAATGAAGCCATCCCTCCCTGGGTAAGGCACATTGTAGTGCACCAGGCCAGACCCTTGGGAGGTCCAGGAGGATGATGCTGGACCCTGGAATTGAAGTGGCTGAGAAGAGAAGCATCAGTAAACAAGAGGGACCCCAAAACTGGCTGTGTGTTAGTTTCTGCCTCATAAGCCCCCATTGCCCCTTCAGGGGGGCTTTTAAGATGGAGTGTTCCTTAAACATGGGTCCAACAGGAGTGGGCAGGATGGTGTTGCTCTCAAATAGAGGAGGTCTAGGAGCATTGATGTACGGTTAAGGACTTGAGGGGAGGCCCCTGACTTGTGTCCCTAGCCTTACTCCGTGGCACAAGCTGCTGGCTCAGCTCCAGGACGTAGCTGGGCAGAAACAAATGCATCCCTGGAAGGCCTGGGGGAATGCCCCCAGGAACTTGTCCCAAGAGTAGTGGTGTCCTGCCTCATCATGGGCATAGGGTACCCTGAGAGGAGGGGAACAGGCTCAGCAAAGACCAAGAGAGAGCCAGAGAGAGAGAGAGAGCAAGAGAGAGAGAGAGAGAGAGAGAGAGAGAGAGAAGTCTGAAGTTAGAAGGGCCCCTGGGAATGACTTCGAAGCTGGGATGGCAGTGCTCCAGTCTCCTGTGCTCCCTCCTGGGAATCTCAGGTTTAAAACTGCACACAGGTTCCTACCCTATGTAGCCCTGTCCTGCCTCTGCCTGGAGATTGCTTTCCAACATGCATAAACACTATTAAGAACAGTGATAGGGGCTGGGCTGGCCTAATTGGAACAGGAGACCAGACTTTGGAGGAACTGGTCAGGAAGGGTGCCTGGTGACCAAAGTTAAGGCCTGGTAAGTTGCAATCAGAGGCAGACTTTTGGCTTCTCCAAAGGCTAGGCACATGCACGCCCACTCCCCACCCACCTTCCTGAGATGGGGACAGAGAACTGCTCCTTAAGAGACCTTCCCATCCAGACCTCAACGGTAGGGTCCAACCTGGCTCTAAGCCACACTTGCCTCTAGTCCACAGCCTATTCGTTCCAGGAAGCTCTAGAAGAGAATGGTTCCAAAAAGCCTTGGCCACCAATGCCTGGGCTGTCTGAAGGGCTTGTCCTGCTGTGAGCAGACTGCAATTTGCAAGTCCATCCAGATATAAGTCCAAGGCAGATCCCCTTCATGGCTGGGCTGCCCCCCCCAGTACAAGGGCAAGGAGAGAAGGGGATTCCCAGCCTAGAACTCTGAGATTCCTAGAGACTTTGTGGTGAAGATACGACTCCCTCCTTGTTATGTAGTACAGAGAAGTGGGGGAGGAGGAGTTCTGGTCCACGGGGCAGACAGGAGTGTAAGAACAAGAGGGATGCTGGCCTAAGGTCGGGTGTGGAAGGGCAGCGGGAGTGACAAGGTACCAACGCAACCCAGCTCTAATAAAGGTCAGAACCGGAGAGGACCACAGTGCCAGAGGCAGCCGGGCCAGAGGAGCAGGAGAGGGGTGGGGCGCCGAGGGCTTCACTGGGGAGGGCGCTCCTTTGGGAGCGGGAGTGGCGCAGGAGGAGGCCAGGACGCGTGGACCTGCGGGGCCCACCTGGGGCGAGGGATGCTCTGCGGCCCCAGCCTCCGCGGCCGAGCCCTCTCGGGGCCATTTCCTGGGGTTCCCGCCGGCCTCCGGGCCTCTGTTTCCCCGAGTGGCGGGGCGGGGCGGGAGCAGCGCGGAGGTTCAAAGCCGCCTACAGGGTGCGCCCGTGAGCGGCACGGCTGGAGCCGGAGCCAAGCTGCCGCCGAGACGGTGGGAGCCAGCGCAAGCAGCAGGTCAGCGGGGACCCGGGGTCGAGCATCTGGGGGGCTTGGGGGTCCCGGGTGGGCGGTCCAGCGGCCCGGGACGTCGGAGGTGGCGGGGCCGGGAGGCCTGAGCGGCCCGGGTCCCGCCAGCCCCTCGGAGCGCCCGCCGCGCCCGCCGCCCCCTTCTTCCTGTTGCGGGGAGAGTGGGTCCTGCCACCGGAGTCCGAGCCCGTCCCGGCAGCCGCGGGAACGGCCGGAGCAGGATCCTCAGGCGCGGTCACGTCCCAAGCCCGGTACGCTCGGGTCGCCCCACGTCGACCGGAAGGTGCACAGGGGCAGGTGGGGAGGGGAGGGGCGCCGGTGCGGCGGCCGAGCGGCTGGATGCCGAGCGGCGGGATGCGGAACAGTGATCTGGACCAGTCCGCAGTAGGCGGGAACAGCCGTCGGTTTGTCCCTGCCGGGCTGACCGAACCTGCTCACTTGCAAGATACTTCAGGGCGCGTCCCGACCAAAGCTAGGCTGCGGGCGTCGAGGCGCGGCCGGAGGTAGGCAGGTCAGACTCGCAGGGTTAGGAGTCCAGGCGGGCGCCGGAGTTCCAGCGGGAAAGGCGCAGCGTGAGCAGAGCATCCCCGATGCCTGGGGCTGCGAGAAAGGAGAGTCTGGAACCGGGTGGAGGGCATCCTGTTGACAATGGTGGCGGGAACCCGACTTGGGCACCAGGGAGAGGCTGGAGGACAGGAGGGTGAGTGCGCGCCTGGAACTTGTCCTTGGCCTTCTGCTGGCTGCCCCTAGCCAGGTAGGAATGGCGGGAATGGTTGCGACTCTCGAGGGATTTGACGCGGGACGCCCCAGGTCCCAGTTTTTGAAACATTTAGACTTTAATTTTACCTGGCTGTACAATGAGAGAATCGGGGAGTCAAAGTGGCAACAGAAGAGGCAAGCTGGTGGTTCCCATGGCTCCTTCTCGAGCCACGACTGGAGCAAGTAGAGCAGGTGTTCTCCTGACCTTTGAGGATGGGGTTCTGGACCTGTCCCCTTCCCCACCCAGAGGCTGCACCTTGTTTCCCTGAGTAGGGGGAGTCTGCTGTCTGGCCTTCCACCTGAAACCCAAGCTCGCCCAGTTTCTCCTGGACTCCTGATCTTCCAGAAGGCTGTCTATATCCAGCCAAGGCTGTCCTTGGTGCCTAGACTCTTAAGGTGATGGTGGAAAGCCTTTTGAAACACAGGGTCCAGAAAGGATGCCCTGGAAAGGTCCTGTTTGGGCCTGCAGACCTGTGGCTGGAGCTCCTCACAGATTGGTTGTGTGCTGTCCTCGACCGTCCCTGTGTACACCCCCCACCCCACCCCCATGCATCCCTTCAGTGCTGACCACATCTCAGCTGAGTTAGTTTGGCCTCCCTGTCCATGGCTTGGAGTTAGCCTGAGGGCAGTCCCACACTTCTGGCAAGAAACAAACTTTGGGCCAGGCAGAAGAAGGCGGTGACTAGTCTCCAGGATGTTGAAGATGGGCCAGAGTTCGGTGTTCTGAGTTCTCTGGTCTTTCCTCCTTGATTCACTAACTGGATGGGCTTGGGAGGGTCACCACCGAAGAGCAAGAATGTGTTTCTACTAATGCCTAACACACAGGGCTGTAGAGAAAAACAAAACACAACACCAGACAGGCTTTGGCTGGGCAGATGGGGTGTCCCCAAAAGACAGATCAGGGGCTCTGTGCTTAAGCTAGATAACCCTGGAGGGAGAGGTCAGAGCACATCAGGAGGGATTGCTCTAAATGGAGGGAGATGTGGACAAGTGTTGATTGGGAGTAGGCTGGAGAGATGGCTCAGCAATTAAGAGCATTGACTGCTCTGGCAGAGGACCTGGGTTCGATTCCCAGCACCCACACGGCAGCTAACAACCATCCATAACTCCAGTTCCAGGGATCTGATGCCTTCTTCTGACCTCTCTGGGCATTGAAAAACACAGGTGCATTTACATACATGTAGGCAATACACTCATAAACATAAAAAATAATAAAGTCTTTAAAAAAAAAAAAGAGTTGGCTGGGAGCAAGTGTATGGCTTCAGGGTATTGGGTTCCACAAAGTCCAGAGCGTGTAGGTTGGACCATAGCCCCTGGTGGCTCTCAGCAGTGATCTGAAATCAGCAGCTCTTGCCTCTACCCTACTGGGTCCCAAACTACCTTGCCTCAGAGAAGCTCAAGCCACTATCTCAGCATCATTGTGGGACGTATCTTGCTTAGTACAGCTCAACCTGGGCCCTGAGTAACTGTGTGCATATGAGAGCAGAGGGGAAGACAAATAGGCAGACAGATGAGCACAGGTGGGAAGGATTTTGATGACGGTGATAAGGCTGAAGAGATGTGGATGCTGAGGACAGGAGACTTAGAGTCAGGTGCAGAGTGGGTAAAAGGAAATAGCTCCAACTTCCAGGGAAGAATCTGGTCTCTGGGACATACTGGGGACCACAGACGTGTAGAGGGTGGCCTGGGGAACTCAGAGGAGGAACATAGTCTGGAAGTTGGAGGGAGAAGAATGATGTCTGAAAGCAGGCCCTGGGTCCATGCTGGATGTAGAAAGGGGCCCCTGGAAGCTGCTCATCTCCTGAGCAGGGCTCAGACCTTGGGGTGAGTGGGAAGGAGCCATTTGATGCAAAGAGGGAGGGAGGTCCTAGCCAGGCTGTCTGGAAGCTATGAGGCAGCAGGCATCCTGTCAGGCAGCAGGCAAGGATGTGATGGCGAAGAGCAGCCACCCTCACCCAACTCTGGGAAGGGGCTAGACACCAGGGAAAGCAGGACTTGTGCAGCTTTCCAGGACTACCTCTGACTTTCTGTGACATGTGCCTGTTCAGAGACCCCTGAGCTGAAGGCAGTGTGCCCATTTGCTACAGGGGCTTTGCCTCTGGCCTCACAATGGCCTCTGGAAGCCATGAGTCAGGCTCGGGGAGGCACTGATGGGCAGAGGGGCAGCGGCAGGACTGTGCTTAGGTTGGTCCAGCTCCCTCTGCTCTTTCCCTTCAGCCTGCATAACTGCATTGTCATACACACCCGTGTCCTACTGACCTCAGCAGTGGATCTTCCATCCCTCTCCTTAGTGCACTTAGCAGTGCCCCTTCAACGGGCCAGCCTCCTGCCAGGGTTCCATCCAGGGCTCCTGGGGGCCATGCACTCAGGATGTCCCTTGTCCTCTGTCTGGAGGCACACTTCCTGTCATGCACTGTTTGTGGGAGGTGCAGATGCTGAGCCTCATGTGATGCTCTCACCGTAGCCTGTGTACATGGGAGGAGCCAAGGCACAGCAGGGAAGCCTGTATAATGGAGCCAACATGGACCCTACCTGGGGTGCTCCCACCACAGGCTGGGCTCCCAGTACCTCTGTGAGGTCTGGATCCTTGAGGGGTTTTAATCTGGTGAAGTGGCCTGCGACAGGTGAGTGGCACCTGAAGGGAAGACTTGGGACCTGTGGTCTCTCTGGCACCAGACCTGAATAAGGGATGCCAGGGGTCATTCTAAGGCCCTCAGTGGGAGAGAAGGGAGATGTAGCTGGCCAGTGGCCTTAGGGTCTAAGCTGAAGCAATCTTGGGGGCTGGATGGTGGCAGAGACACTTAGAAAGGCAGCCCAGTACCCTGGCCTCCAGCTGCAGAGAACTGGTTCTCTGTTTCTGCCCACATCCTGTCCCCAGGCACACAACAGCAGCCACATAGCCTCAGTTGATGGGGGAGGGACACCTGCTTGAGTACTTGAGGCCCAGTCTTTACCAGATATTGGAATTGGGATGCTATCTACCCCTGGGGGAATCTGTGGAGGAAGAGAGACCTAGGCAAGCTCAGAGGCACCTGTAGTGCCGACTGATGTGTTGGGGGCTGCTCAGTGGGACCCCAGTCTTCTTGAAGCCTGTTCCCAGTCACTGAAGGGCTGTGCTTTGGGTACAGGACACACCAGCCCATCCAGCTGTCACTCTGGTGTTTTTTCACACACCAGCTACTTCCAAATGACAGATATCGGATCTTCTCAACCAGACTTCGTCTCTGTGAGATTGCTGTAAGAAGTCCTAAGTGTGCTCTTTAGTCCACCGCTTTCTCAGTCCTCAGCTGCCTCTGGGCCTGGTACTACCATGTTGGTGTGTTCTCTATTTCCATCCCTGTTTTTCCTGTCCAGGATCTTATGTTTCTTGCTCGTAGTTGCCTGCTCTTGTTTGCCAATGGGTTTGCGAGTCCTTTTGTTGTTGTTTAGAGATCTTCCTTTGTTTCTATGAGTACCTGAACTATCTGAATTTATTATCACATTACTCCATACCTTTCTCTCCTGTGATTTTGATACTTTTTACTTATCTTTCATTGTCTTAATTTTGTGTGTTTTGAAATTTGGTTTGCAACTCATCTGAAGTGGGAGCTGTGGCCCTGAGGTCAGGGAGTGGTCTGCAGGTACCTGAATCTCTACAGTGGCAGCTGCCATTGAAGAATTTCCAGGTCCTCCCATCCTGCAGTAGGCTCAGGGCCTGGAGGGGTCAAGTGCAGCAGCTGACGACATAAAGCTCCCTGTGACACGGAAGAGTGGGGTAACTGGTGAACATTGCCTATGAGAACGAGGCATGCCTGTAATCCTAGCCCTTGGACAGGGAAAGCAGAAAGATGAGAAGTTATGGGTCATACTTGGCTATATGGCAAGTGTGAGGCCAGGCTGGGCTACATGAGACTATGTCTCAAAAATAAAATAAAATAATAAATATATGTGGCTGAGATTCTGGAGCTCAGGAAAGAGCCTGACATGGCTGCAATGGTCAATGATCAGTCTCTACATTGCTCTGTTCCTTGCCCTTGGCTACACCCAGGAGCAGGTATGTGGAGCGCTGCTTGGAAGCTGGTAGATACACCAGAAGGCTGTGGAGCCACCATCTGGGCATGTGTACACAGCACCTAGGGGTGGGTCAGGAGATGTGTGGATTTGGATTAAATGGTTTTAATTAAAGTGTATGGGTCAGGGTGGGAGTGGGTAGGAAGGAAGAGGCAGCAGTGTTAAGTCTGACTGCTGGGAGTCTAATGGGCTGTTCTTTCAAGTTTTATAATGCATGTTCTGCAGCATGTGTCCATAGTATACATGGGACAGTTTCTGCCCTCTGTCCCATCCCTAACAAGGGACAATCATGAGGAAATACAACATTATTAATATTTAATTTCCTCTCTTGGCTAGCAACAGATGACTTAAGGATTAATTAGCCCACAGAGCCAGCAGAGATGGATAGGAAATTAGCAGATCCTGGCCCTCCCCCAACCCCTTCTGTGCCCCCAGCCTTCCTGTGGTTCTGAGAGGCTTCACAGTGAGGGAAATCTTCACATTGCTATGTTCCTTGGCATTCTCCCCAAAGTTCTACGCCACCCTGAAATGTTCCTGGTAAGGCTGAGAGGTCTTTTTACCTGTTAGGCTTTGACTTGTCATCTGAAAAATGGACCTCAGAGGTCAGCAAGAACACAGCTGTCAGTCATTTTCCAAACTCCCAGACAGGATACACAGGCTCTTAAAGAGGGTCCAGTGTAGTGTCTTGGCATTCATACAGGTGGCCACCTGGAGTGAATAGGCCTTGGTGGTTCAGCAGTGGCTAGCAGCTTGTGGTCAACTGTGTGTGCTGTTCCTCAGTTCTAGTCAATGACACATCAATAGTCTAAACTGACCCAGTGGGAGCATTCACACTACAAAGACAGGCTACAAGTCATGGTGCCCTGGCCCTGGGCTATTTTGCTGGCCTATAGCTAGGCAGCCCCAGCCTTCCCCTGTAAGGCTCCTCTCTCCCAACTGTCCTGGGACTTGCCTCTGGCTCTACTGATCTTCGGAGCTTGGGGCTGATGAAGACACAAACTGAGAGCAGATTCAGTTTTGGCAGCTTCCCAGGTGGCCTTGGGACCAGAGGCGCTTCCCCTAGGATGTGTTGCAGCAACTGAGACAGCATGCATGAATGTTGAAGGAAGGACAAATTAGAGAGCCTGGGGCAGGAGGCTGGGCTGGGTCTTTAGCCCATGCAAGGCTGGCGTGGTGGGTCAGATGCATTCAGTGAGGCTGGAGAATAGGAGAGCAGTCTCAATACAGTGAGGAAGGATGATAGTACTCAGAAGTGTTCAGCACTGGGTCTCCATGGCTCAGGCAAGTACCAGAGCTGCTGAGAGAGCTTCAGCAAATACAGGCCTGGGTTAGACCCACCCTGCCAAGTCTGGTGTCCTGACCAGTGGAGTCAGTGCAATTACTGGGACCAGCACTGACAGTGTGACCATTAGTGAGACTTTGGGCAACAGGGCTGAAGCCGTCTTGCCTTTCAGAAATGTGTTATGTTCCACTTTGTCCCTGTGGGGCCCTTGATGGTGGACAATGGTCATGGGCTAGGCCAGCTTTCTAACCTGGACTGGTCTGATTGCACAATGCTGCAGGGTCCTTCAATGCAGATTCCATTAGAGAGGGTTCAAGGGACATCAGGTTGTTTCTCTTTCCCTAGGAGGCACCAGTTGTAAGAGTTAGGCTCCTTGGAAAGTAGTAGCTCTTCAGGGGCTCAGTAGGTCTGATTGGACAGTGGCCTGCTGTTTCTATCAAACCTTGAAGGCTACAGCACAGAAGCAGATCCAGTGCCAGCCCCAGCTCCATAGGCATCTGTTGGGCCTGGGCCTGTTGGGGTTGAGTGGACCCCTGGTGAATGCAGACTGTGAGCAGAGAGGGACATGGTATGTATCTGGAGGTGGCACCCAGATTGGGTCTGGCCCTTCTGCCAGGGACATGCTTTATGAGCAGCTAGTTGGCAGTGGTTTCTACAAATCTAAGACTCAGAAGGATTTGGCCAATGGCATCTGGCATGACTTTAAGGGCAATAGTGTCCTTTAGGTGGACATGGTAGTTCCCTAGAAAGCAGGGGTTGGAGCAGGATGAGCTGGGTTGGGAGCCTGGCCTGATGAGAGAAGGCAGGTGGGGTTAGGGAAGCCCAGTGGGGAAGGGATTTTGGGGGAGGGAGGGCCAGGGGCTGCACAGGCTGCTTGACTCCTCAGTTTCTGCAGATTTTGGCTCCTCCTGGTTTCCTTATGGGTCCCAGCCTTTTTTTAAATATTTTATTTATTATTTTTGTATGTGTGTATTGCCTGCATGTAACTATACCTATGTCGGGCAATGCCTGGGGAGGTCAGAAGAAGGTGTCGGATTCCCCTGGACCTGGAGTTACAGATGGTTATTAGCCACCATGTGGGTGCTGGGAGTCAAACCCAGGTCCTCTGCAAGAGTAGTCAGTGCTCTTAACCGCTGAGTCATCTCTCCAGCCCCAGAGGTCCTAGCCTTCTATGTCATCCTCCTGGGGGGACAAATGACTTTTTGGGTACAGAAGCACCTCTATGCCACATGGCTGCAATCTGCTCCTGCTTCAGCTCCAGTCTGAAGCACTGGCAATATTATACCTGGGGTTCATTTCTTTCAGCCCTGTATTGCTTCTTTGTCTCATTTCTAGTGGTGAAGACCCTTCTCCCAGGTCTCCAGTCCCACTCTAACCCTCATATCCTAGAGGGGAGAAGAAGGAAATGTGTCCACATAGCAGCTGAAAGGCAGCCTCAAGGCTCTCATTCTCAGCACACCTGGGGTTCCATGGATGTTCAGGATTGACAGGGATGGATGGGGGGGCTGTCCATCAGCTCTTGCTTGAGAAGAAGCATACTACTTACACTGAGTTTTGCAAACTCAGGGAGGAGCAACTAGTTTGGTCTTGGCTTGGGCCTGTTTTGGGAAAGTAAGACTCCTACTCTCCAGGGGTGCTGGCTAGTCCTGTATTTCTGACATTTGGACTCTGGGGTAGCCTCTTCAAATCTACTGTTTATTTCCTTCTCATGGAATTATGGGTGAGAGCTGAAATAGGCTCTAGGTACCCTCTGGGGCCCAGAAGTGTTACAGGATAAATAGAGAAACTGAGACCCAGAAAAGAAAACATTCTTACCCACAGTCCCCCAGTGAGTCCCGGCTAAGTATCTGCTTTGCTGAAGCATCATTCCCTCATCAGGTAGGCAGAGGAACAGGTGGGGAGAGGCGTGGGAGGACAGTGAGAGGTGGATCCCTCAGAGCAGGAAAGCAACCACAGTGTCTGCCCTGCCTAGACGTACAGCCTGCTGGCAGGGGCTCCTGGAACAGTGGGTTTGGCTTGGAGCCTGCCTTGCTGCCTATGAGGGTAAGAGCGAATATTTTCCCAAACTGGGAGACGGGACTAAAAGATTCCTCTGAAAAGGAACTCTGGGGGTGTCTGACATGACCTTAGGGGCAGTGGTATCCCTTCGGTGGGTATGGCAGTTCCCTGGAAAGCAGAGGATGGTGCAGGGTGAGCTGTGCTGGGAGGGAGACCTAGTGAGAGAAGGCAGGTGAGATTGGGAAAGCCCTCATGAGAAAGGGGTTTTCTCGGAGGGAGGGTCATGGGGCTGGCTGTGAGTACAGGGACCCGAGGACTGGCCAGGCTGCCAAAGAAATAAAAATCTTCAGTCACAGCCCTGGCTAGGAGGTGTTGACCTGGGGTTGGAGAACAGCCAACATCTTGGGTAGTAGGGGTGGGTCAGTCTGTCTGCAGTCCCTCCTGTTGTCTGTCCTGTTGAGCCTGGAGAAGGGGCTGCATCCCTGAGAAGGGCTGGGTGAAGATCTTGACAGGAATCCTTTAGGACCAGTTAGCTCTTGACCTGTGTCCTCCTTAGCAGTGGAGATTCAAATCCCACTTCTGTTGTGTCCTGGCTATGACCACAGCAGACTGGAAAAGGCATAGGAGTCATCTTCAGGCAACAGAGGTAGAACAGAGGTGGAATCCAAAGTGGCGGTGGTGGTTCAGCTGCTCACCTGGACTTTCTCTCTCTCTTTGCAGGTGCCTCGGAACCCTGAAGCTGAGCTGAGCCATGCCAGAGCCCCTGGAGAAAGCATGATTTCAGAAGATGCAGAGTCATTTGTGAGAAAGCCCTTGGGGAGCTCCCTCTGGGGACACTCGTGGCTCTTGTGAGGAAAGGGCTGCGGGGCCTAGGTAGGTGGACGGCTGGGCCGCAGCTATGGACCGTGAGCTGGCCCAGACCCGTGTCCTTGCTGAGCCTGCCCGACTGTGGCTGCTCCCACCATGGGCTCCTCGGTGTACATCACGGTGGAGCTGGCCATTGCTGTGCTGGCCGTCCTGGGCAACGTGCTTGTGTGCTGGGCCGTATGGATCAACAGCAACCTACAGAATGTCACCAACTACTTTGTGGTGTCACTGGCGGCGGCTGACATTGCAGTGGGTGTGCTCGCCATCCCTTTCGCCATCACCATCAGCACTGGGTTCTGTGCTGCCTGCCATGGCTGCCTCTTCTTCGCCTGTTTTGTCCTGGTCCTCACGCAGAGCTCCATCTTCAGCCTCTTGGCCATTGCCATTGACCGCTATATCGCCATCCGCATTCCACTCCGGTGAGCCAGGGGCTTATGTCTATGCCTAAGGCTTGATCTGTGGGCACAGGGGACAGGACCCCCGGACTTGGCTTGAGCCTTCCCAGAGCTAGAGGTAGACAGCTATAATGCTAGTCTGGCTTATCCCCATAAACAGAGAGCTCCCCCAGGCCCATGTCTATAGCCTGCCATGTTTGACTACTGTCAGATGAGGATGGCCTTGCCCTGATACTAAATGCAGCTGTGCGTGAGCCATTCTTCATACATCAGAACAAAACTCCCTGTATGATCTGAAGTGGGTAAGGAGCCACAGGAAACCACAGGACCTCAGCTAGGAGCCCGCCTCTGCCACCACCAGCTTTTCCCCCTAATGTGTACATTAGGCGAGTGACCCAGAGAGGGGAAGTGACTTGACCAAATGCCACAGTGAGTCACTTGGACTTATATGTAAATTATGCTGCTCCTGAGGTAAGAGAGGACTCAGCCAGCATTCAGGGACTAGTTGTGGGAAGGGGCTTTTATGGTGAATCTTTTCAGCCATGGATTGTAAAAATGAAGTCCTTCTCAGAGACCTCCACCTCCCCAGCCCATAGATAATCTAGAAAGTGTATCCTTCTCCCAGGGGACCCAGGCCCTCTTATTCCATCTCCTTGACTCTACCGTGAGCTAGCTTCCTCAGCTAGGGTGGCTGCAGGCCTTGAGGGAGGGTTCCATGATGAGGGATTGGAATGCACAGTCCCCGTGTAAGTTTTCCCAAGCAGGTGGAGTCCCCACCCACAGAGGAAGTACCCGCAGCCCCACTGTGGGCTAAGGGCACCCAGCAGTGAAGACTGCTCAGTGAGCAATGGAAATTCTGCGTCAGTGCAAGAGAGCCCTTAGAGGTCATTTCCTTCCTCTCATCTTCTGGATGGAAAAATGAGGCTCTGAGAAGGGGGCCAGCTCTCTCAGAGCCACACAAGGAGTTGATAGCAGAACTGGGATGAGTCCTGGGAAGAAACGCAGACTGCCATCACCACGACATCAGTCTTTGGGGAGCGGCCTGTCTCAAGTAGCCCGGTGTCCTGGAGGAAGTTGCATCCTATAGCTGTTGCCATAACTTGGGCTGTAAGGGAGAAGCAAGCACCCATACCAGGCTACACAAAAGGGTGGAGCCTGTGCGTTATGCTGTCTTAAAGCCCTTGTCAAAGGGGACTCGGCCAGGCATGGTAGCACGTACTTGGAATCCTGGAACTTTCCAAGCTAGGGCTAGAGGATCGTGAGTTCCAGACCAGCTAGGGCTCTCTACTGAGACACCTGATCAAAGAGAAGAAAAATGATTAAGCAAAATAACAAGTAAAAACAAAAGGAAGGGGCCTCTAGCAGCTAGTCATAAGAAGGGGGACAGATTAAAGATAGTCTGTAAGGACAGCCCGGCCCCCACTGCCTACACCCTATGCTCTAGAAATAGAGCAGTGTCTAAGTCCTGCAGTGAGGGCTCAGAATACAAAGGCCTAGGGGATGTCTACATGTGGGTTCCAGGTGGGCGGAGGACAGAGGGCTGGTGTCCACCCCAGGCAGTCAGGCTGGGTCCGTGCAGTAGTGGGGCACCGACGGGAAGCAGTAGCTTAGCTTTCACTTTCTTCTCTGACTCAGGGCAGCAATTACTAGGAAAGGTCAGTGTTACTAGGAAAGGCTGTTCTCGATTTAAAGGCCTTAACTTGTTTTCCTCCCCGTGGCCTCTCCCTGTCTTGTCTTCTGAGAGTCAAGGGAATGAATCCCTGAAATGAGATGAAATGACCTGTGTGGCTGTGGAAAGTCAGCTGCCCTGTGCTAGGCCTGTTGTCTCATCTATAACAAGGGGACAAGTTTCTCTGTTCTGAGCTCACAAAGGAATGAGGGTTCATTAACTGGACAGCAATGCCAAGGCTGGGCAGGCTAACAGTGGGAGGATTCAACTCTTTCTTAAGGTGCTGGAGGCTTGAAGCTAGAGGCCTGTCCCTACTTCAGTCTGCATCCCTGACCCCAGAGCCTCCTGGACCTAGACCTTACTTCCACCTGGACCTTGGGCTGATTGAGCTCTGAGGGAGGCTTTGGAAAGCTCAGGCTGGTCACCGCAAGGAGATGACGAGAATGAAGATGCCCACTGACACTCATCCTGTTCTATGGGCAGAGTTTTACAATTGCCATGGGGTGTTGGTGCAGTCTCCTTTGATCATCCTGATCCAGCCTTGCAGCCAGAGCAGATGTCTTAACACTTGTGTTACTCACGGGGAGGCCAGAACCAGGGAAGGATATCTATGCATCACCCAACCTGAATGGACTCTGGAGCCCTTCATTCTACTCGTGGCCACTGAACTCCTTTACTTTCCTGTTCCACGAATCTCCTGGTTGCTAGGTACATGAAGGTATCTGTATGGGGGCTCCCAAGAGCAAGCCAGCATGAAGGAAGTCTGGAAATAGTCCAGGGGGCCAGGAACTCTTGCCTGGCTTGGAGGCGCTTGTCTAGCTTGGACTGTCACTTTCTCCTTTGTCCCCTTCACAGCCAGGACAGCCTCCTCTAAGCCATTGCCTGCAAGGTCCACCAGATGTAGCTTTTCATGGATACATAATCAATCCTAGGCCTGCACCATGCACAGTAATTCTTTTCTTGTTGTTTTGAAGAATTCAGCTTAAGAACAATTTTCCCCTCCTTCTTGAGTGCAAGAACCCTGTTAACTTAGGGCAAGGCCTAGTTGGTGAGAAAGAAGTTGAGCCAAAGGCAGATATACGGCTTTGTGTCCACAGAGGATGAAAAGCCTTGGGTAAGGGGCCTCCGCCTCTTAGGGATCCTGTGCACTGCTGTCCTATGTCTCTGGTGCTCTAATCCCCAAGAGACAGGCTAAAGTATATACAGGAGTTGGTGAAAGGCCTGAAGTCCTATGAAATTAATTTCTCTGACTTCCGAAAGAGTAAAAGTGCTAAGGACCAGCTCAGCAGTAGAGCACTTGCCTAGCATGCCTAAGGCTTTGGGCTGTATCCCTGGCCTACAGAAAGAAAGAAAAAGTTTTCCTTTTAGCCGTATGCCCCTTTGGACTGGAGATACAGCTCAGAGGTAGAGTACTACTTGCTCAGCATGTGTGACTCCCTAGGTTTCATTCTCATCACCACAAATGTGCTGGTATGTGCACAGAATTGGGAAGGAGTACTTCCTGGGAGAAAGATGGGTGGGTGTGTAGGTCTTAATGATATGAGGGAAGGCATGCCAGGAGGGTAAAGTCTGGTCAAAAAACTTGAGGAAAGGGTGAGCATGTCAGTATATGTGGGTGCTGTACCAGGGAGAATTGAGTCACAGGAGAGGATCTGCATGGCAACTATGGTGTGAGGCTGATTTAGGCCTGTCCTTTGGGTTAGATCTTCAATTCTTGGCTCAGTGATCCCTTGGGATAACTTAACAGAGTTCTACCTTGTCCTCAGTGTGTTACAAATACACATGAAACTCCACCTGAAATTGTGGGGTGTATTCTTGGGCCATAGAATAGGCTTCCAATGTGAGTAATCAGGATCCCCAGGGAAAGGCAGCCTCCACAAGCTGGAGGATACAGGGATGCAGTGGCCTCCTTGAAAATAGAGGCTGGCAACTCTGACATCCACAGCCTCTGTTACCTCTGGGTCCCTGGAATGGTTCCATGTCATGCTAGATGGCATGACCATCCCTTGTAGCTGTACAGTATCTGTCTGGCCAGGATGAGGCTGTGTTAGTCACAGATGCAGCTCAGGTTATATCATTGGGCTAGGTATGGTTCGTCCATGGTTCCATTTGGGCCCTGATACTGTCCTAGGCCCTCAGACACCTTAGCCTAAGGGGCTTTCCTTTGATTAACATTGTGTGGTATGTGTATATGTTGAGATTGAATCTAGGGACTCACACATGCTAGGTAAATGCCCCACCACTGAGTTATACCTCCAGTCCTATTTGCAGTTATTTTGTTTTTTGTTGTTTTGAGACAGGGTCCCATTTAGGTTAGGCTGGTCTGGAACTCATTGTATAGTCAAGGATGACCTTGAATTCCTGATTCTCCTGCCTCTATGTCCCAAGTGTAGGGAATATGGGTATATGTTTCTATTTGATTTTGATTTTTATATTTTATTTATTTTTATTTTATGTGTATGAGTGTATTGCCTACATATATATATAAGTGTACCCATGTCATGCAATGCCCACAGAGGTCAGAAGAGGGTGTCGGGTCTCCTGGAACTGGGGTTATAGATGGCTGGTAGCTGCCATGTGGGTGCTGGGAACTGAATCTGGGTCCTCTGCAAGAGCAGCCAGTGCCCTTAACCACTGAACCATCTCTCCAGCCCCATATTTGATGTTTTTTGTAATAATAAAAAATTGCATGTGCTTAAACATTAAAAAGGAACAAAAGTCCCATAATTAAAAGCTGTCTCCATCCCCCTAGTGCTTTAGCAACATAGGAGACTGCTGCACACATTTTGGTTTCTGTCCCCACAAGGGACTTTCTTTTCAGAGTGCAGTGGAAGAGTCCCCTTGTGAGTTCCCTTGTCTGTGAAAGTAAAACTGGACAGACCAGGGATTTCATGAAGTGTTCCCAGAAGCTATCAGACCTGGCCCTGTTGTCTCCAACAACTTGTTAATGTAATAGCTAATTATTATTAAGTTCCCCTCCTCCAGGGCCTCCACCTGGATAGGGGTGAGAAGTCATGTTCTAAGAACAGTCTGAAAACCATCAAGGCAGATGGCCCTATGCCATCTTTGTAACTGCGTGCTCTGCATGCTAGCTTCAAATGGCTAGATGCTTAGCACTATCCCAGGCAGTCCCTTTCTCTGAACAGCTCAGCTGAAAAGCTCTGTGAGAGGCATACTCTGCCTCCCTGAGGTTTCCACTCATCCTGCATTTTGCCCTTATGGGGCAGTGGCACCAGCTCTTAAATTCTTAGTTTCATTTTACAAATGGGGAAATTGAGGCTCAGAGAGGTGAAGTGACACAACATTCCTGATTATAGAAATGTACCAGGACTAGGACCCAGGGAGGGTATGCTTCTGTCAGGAAAGATTTGAACACTAATGTAGCGACCCCTTTAGTGTGGATCATGTAAAGCACCATTGAAGAGAACTTAGTACAGAGGATGTATTAGATGGGAGTGGGGAGCCTAGGACTTCATGTCTGAGCCTCTTGACCAGGAGACAGGCAGCACTTGCTCTCTGTCACCTGGTAGCAATAAGCAGGTCCATGACCCTCCTGCAGGGCCCTGAGGCAGGTGAGCAGGGCCCTGCTGTGTGGGCCTGTGGAGCTTCTGAGAAGGAGCCAGGCAATCACAGTTTAGATTCTGAATTTTCAGGGCTGGAGTTGTAGCTCAGTGGCAGAATGTTTGTCTGACATATACAAGACCCTGGATTTGATCCCCAGCACCACAAGGGAGTGGGGTGTGCATGTAAGATTCAGAACTAATTCACCAGGGTTTGAGTTGACCCTAGACCTTCGAATGTTCACAGCAAGTCCATTCCTCTCCTTGGGTCTCAGTTTCCCCATCTCTAAAATAGAATAAGTTCAAGAAGAGGACAGAGGCTACTAGGGGTTTTCTTAATTAACAACATTTAAAATGGGAGATTTTGTCCAGAAAAATTGCCGCCCATGGGTGGTACCCTTTCTATGACTGCTAAAACTCCGGAATTAAGTAGTGTGCACTTTTTCCGCATCACCTGCTGTGTGTCCCTGACCCTGGCTGGTGATGTAGAGATGGAAGTAGGAGAGCCCTCCTCTCAGTGGGCTCTTGGCTTCAGGTGAGGCAGGAAGCGTCTCTCCAAAGGTGTCTATCCTGAACTTGAAGAACGAGGACTTGCAGTCTGTAGGGAGGGTCATCTAGTTTTGTCAGAATCAAAACTATTACACACCAGGCCATCCCTCAGAAGTCACCCAGGCTGTCTTTTTCAATCAAGGAGACTTTTTTGAGTGCCTGTTCTTTTACATAGCTGATGGCACCTTTCCATTCCAGTGGGGCTGAGGCTACTTCCTGACCGACAGATCAAACCACTCCCTAAGTTGGCCTGGCAATCAGCAGGAGTGAATTTTTATCTGACTCTCAGAAACAACTGAGTGACTTGAGGCAGATTACTGTCCTTCCCCGGGACTTCAGTCCCTCATCGAAGTACTTCCTCTTGATTACTAAGACAGCGGATAAATGCCAATACATAATTGTCCCCGTTCCTTTCCAGAGGACGGTGAGATTTGGAGGGGAGATAGTATTTCATCTGGCTTGGAACTTCCACTCCTTTATGCCCTAGACAGCCTCTCCTTGGGTATGGGGTGGGGGGTTTGTTTCTGGAGACTCAAGTCAAATGGGGAAGAAAAAGAGTGGAAAAGAAATAACTGAGATCATCTTACCGGTCTGATCTGGCTGGTTCTGCTCCAACTCTAGACCTGTCCCACTCTAAAGTGAAGTGTGTTGTAATATGAACCAAGACCAGCCAACATGGATGTGGTATTTCTCCCCGTCAGGTCACTTATTTCTCTCAAATCAAGCCTCAATACTATACCTAAGACCATCTAACATCTGAACATTTGTATGATTCTTTCCAAGTCTAGGTGCTTGCTTTCCCATTACCTCCCAGCAGCTTGTGAGAATGGCAAAGCCCAACACCTCACTTAGAAGTATACACCTAGGCTAGAAGGGGAGTGTCCAGCGCAAGACCCTACAGCCACTACACAGATTGGCTGGGCTTCGGTTTCTCGACTTGTGGCCTGGCTAGGCCCTGGTTTCTCAGGCCTCTAATGATAGTCTTCTCTCCTCAGGTACAATGGCTTGGTGACAGGTGTGAGGGCGAAGGGCATCATTGCAATTTGCTGGGTGCTGTCATTTGCCATTGGCCTGACCCCCATGCTGGGCTGGAACAGCTGCAGTCAGGTCAAGGGAGTCGAGAACAACACACAGCAGCCCTGTGACGAGGGCCAGGTGACCTGTCTCTTTGAGGATGTGGTACCCATGAACTACATGGTGTACTACAACTTCTTTGCTTTCGTGCTTGTGCCTCTGCTGCTCATGCTGGGCATCTACTTGCGGATCTTTCTGGCAGCCCGGCGACAGCTGAAGCAGATGGAGAGCCAACCCCTACCAGGGGAGCGGGCTAGGTCTACACTACAGAAGGAGGTCCATGCGGCCAAGTCCCTGGCCATCATCGTGGGGCTCTTCGCCCTCTGCTGGTTGCCGCTGCACGTCATCAACTGCTTCACCTTCTTCTGTCCCTCATGCAGCCACGCCCCTCTGTGGCTCATGTACCTGGCCATCGTCCTCTCCCACAGCAATTCTGTTGTCAATCCCTTCATCTATGCCTACAGGATCCGTGAATTCCGCCAGACCTTCCGCAAGATCATTCGCAGCCACGTCCTGAGGCGTCGGCAGGAACCCTTCAAGGCAGGGGGTACCAGTGCCCGGGCCTTGGCTGCTCACAGCACTGAGGGAGAGCAGGTCAGCCTTCGCCTCAACGGCCACCCCCTGGGAGTGTGGGCTAATGGTAGTGCCCCCCATCCTGAACGACGGCCCAATGGCTACACCCTCGGGCTGGTGAGTGGAGGGAGTACCCAAGGGTTTCATGGGGATGTGGGCCTTCCAGATGTGGAGCTCCTTACCCATGAGCATCAGGAAGCATGCCAGGAGGCCCCTGGCCTAGTGGATCCTCTGGCTCAGGGCAGAGCAGAAATGGCCTCATGGTCCACAGACTTTTCTCCTTCCTGAGGAAAAGAAATCTTTATCTTTTGGTTGGCTGGACCAGTCTCACTGAGAGAAGAAAGTATGTCAGAAGAAAGTGTCAGGAGATCTACCAGGCATCTGGTTCCCACTTTGCTCTGAGAAGAGGATGCATCAAATTGGAGCAGCATGAGGCCCAGTAAGAAAGCCTAGGGTCTGAAGAAGCAGATGTTTTATGCTGCAAGGCCCTGGCCTACTAGGCCAGGGTACAGCAGCAGCTCCCACACTCCACAAGCATCAAAAAGCCCTACCTTGTCTCTGTAGAGCCACTGTGGCTTAGAAGACCTAGCCTGATGCCTGGGAGTGGCTGCCTCAGGCCTCCTGCCATGCAAACACTACCCTCCCCAGACTTTCTAGGGCTCAGGGAGCTGCATGCCTGGAAGTGGCACTAGACTATTTTTTCCGAAGATATAAATGTGAGGAAATCCCTTCTATTTTATTATCTTTCCCTCCCTGGCTGCTGGGTCTGTTGTTGACCCTCCTGTCATCCCAGCACCAGGAGTCTTCCAAAGGAGCCTCAGGCAGTCCACAAGCTGCCACACACTCAGTCACAGGGCCATCTCTTGGGGCAACAAAACTGGGCTGGAGGACAGGAACTGTGAAGGGAATAGTGCCAGAGCATGGGTTCTGGCCCCAGGGGAGAGGTCAGGGCCGGCAGGCTGTGGACCTGAGCCTGGGTAGCTCAGAGCTGCCCCATTAGAGGCCCTGTATGCCTTTCCATATGAAAGGAGTGGGTTTTTTTTTCTGAGATAAAATAAAATGAGCCACATTGTGTTTTAAGTTTGTTAAGAATGATGTCTGTTCTTTTCCCCACTCCATAGGAAGGTCTGATGCACACATACTGGTTGGTGTGTTAAGTATATGTGTGTGTGTGTGTGTGTGTGTGAGAGAGAGAGAGAGAGAGAGAGAGAGAGAGAGAGAGAGCAAGAGAACCCAGACAGACAAAAGCTACATTGCCTTCCCTGGGGACCTCCCGGGGAACAGGCTGCCTGGTTGTACAAGAATCCAAATGCCTTGCCAGGCATGGTGGTGCACACCTTTACTCCCAGCACTCCGGAGGCAGAGGCAGGTGGATCTCTGTAAGTTCAAGGCCAGCCTGGTCTACATAGTGAGTTCCAGGCCAGCTGGGGTTACAAGGAGATCTTGTCACAAAAAGATAAAAAAAAAAAATCCAAATGCCTGTGTGGTAGTGGGGGATGAAGGGGGGAAACCTACATTCCTATGAGAGGCACATTTACTCCTTACAGGTAACATAGCGGGGAGGAGCTGTTTGTTCAGGCAGTTCCCCCAAAGGTTACTGACCCTCTAGTCCTAGGTGTTCAAGGTGAGAGGACCTGGCTCCCTGTTCTAGCCCATGTTTCCTTCCACACATCCTACAAGGAAGATCTCATCAGAGCTGTGTCCATCACCCCTCCTTGCTGCCCTACCCCTCAGCTAAAAGGCTACAGGGGTTAGACTGAGGCAACACTGCTTTCTTGTAAGTTACCCTTCCCCTTCCAACAAAAAACCTGCTCTGACCATGGCCTCTGCCCTGCCTAAAGAGGTGTCCTGCAGTGGTGAAGTCAGCTTGGGATGGGCAGGGAGCCTTAACTGGTTCTCACAGGGCTCTGAGGGCCAGTGTTGGATCTCTTGGGCTATGACTCAGGGAAGGGGTGTTAGAGTTTCAGGGGTGATGTTCACACAATTCTATGAGCCCTGTTTTACATATGATTAACAGGCTCAGAGAGGTTAAATTTTTGCCTCAGGTCACAAAGCTCTTAAGAGGCAGAAATGAACCTAAATTCTAGGCCTTTCTTTGCTAACAAAATTGATGCTTTTTTTTTTTTTCTTTTCATTAATTGATAATGAACTATTTCAACCAAACCAAAAAGTGAAAGTGAAATAATGTTCTTACCTTCAACTTAAGAAATGACACATCTGACCTTTCCATTGTATTTTTTTTTTTTTTTTTTGCTTTTCCTATACATATGCAGATACATGTGAGTTCTTTGGTCCTCTTTCACCATCCCATCAACAAGAGGTTCTATAGTCTGACTGCAGAGAAGAGCTGTCTAGGAAACTTCTCCGCATCTCTGAAGCCCAGGTTCCTCACCAGGGCCTGAGTGACCTTGCCTGGGTGGATCCCCACAGCTGTCGGTCCCCACAGTGTCTGTGGACAGCCAGGCTAAGCATAAAGTGAACACAGAGCCCACCTGTCCTCAGCAACCACCCGTCCTCAGAGGCTACCCCCTCCTACACCTTGGGTCTATGCTGGCTGCGGGCTGAAGGCAGAATAATGGCCTGGGTTGTGTTGGAAGAGAACAAGAGCAGGACGCTGCGGGGTCCTGAGCTTTCGGTGCTGAGCTGCACGGGTACAGGCTTCAGGGTTGGGGAGGCGAGGCCATGGGGCTTAGGCATGACTTCTGGGTACAGCTGTGCCTCCAGTCCTTTCAGCCAGCCCAGGCCCAGTTCTGGAGCCTAGGTTTCCTTGGGTCCTCAGGGCCCAGTGTCCCATCTCCACTGTGAATAGGCCTTCAGTGTGGGAACGTGTATAAACACAGATACGCATATGTCATTCCTCTGATCATAAGAACACAAGTGTGCATACAACGGACATATGCATGGGCAGTGCCCACCTAGCAGAAGTGCCCACAGAAAAGAGCTTTAAAAAAAAAAAAAAAAAAAAAAAAAAAAAAAAAAAAGAGGATCTCATTATGTATCCTTGTCTGTCCAGAACTCAGATATAAGCCAGGCTACTCTCCAACTCATAAAGATTTGCCTGCATCTGCCTTCTGAGTACTGGGCATGTGCCTGGTTCCAATGGCCCATTTTGAGCAAATGGGACCCATCAGAGTCATGTGCACTGGGTTTTAGCTCCTCTGTAGGGCAGGAAAGGCAAGACCACAGGGAAGCCCAAGAGCAGATGCCTGGCTCTGGTTGGGTCTCGACTCATCCCCAGCACCGAGAGACAGGGGCTTTACCTTGCTCCACATGAGGCAACCCCCTGAAGCCCTGCTTCTGTAGTGCTTTTCATTTGCGTGGGGGTCCCTTTTTCCCTTTGGGAAGCATCGTGAAAGGAGACTTGTAGAGCTGAGTCTATGTTAGCCACAGGTCTGTGTGGGGGCCATGGAGTAGCAAACTGTAGCCAGACAGGGCGGTGGGGCTGCTGGATGAGGAGAAATGATCTACGCCAGCCTTCTAAACTGTGATGAGAACATAGGACCCTGGAGGGTCCTGGGAAGCCAAATGTTCAGGGAGTGAGCTAGTTCTATGCATACTACCTGGCTCCTAGGCTGTGGGAAAGGTGGGTCGTTAGTTCTCATACCTCATATCCTGCCCCGTCCTCTGTCCCCTGGCCATCTATGGCTTAGAGCATGAAGGCCCTCCCACCCCCACAATCCCAGATGAACAAGAGCTGCTACACTTTGCTGATGGGAAGTTACTTTAGTGGGGACAGAGCTGAGGAGATCCAGGAGTTCTGGGAGGCAAAGTGACTCTATCCGTTTCCTTAATCTGCTCTTCCTCTTGCCCACAATGGTCCCCCTGTATCCTCAGGTACCCCTCCCTGTAGCCACTATTATTAGGAGTACTGTCACTGTGAGAATCACCCATCAGGCCACAGAGCCTGGAAAAAGGGCCTCAAAGGGGGATAGAGAACATAACCCAGGTATGGGAAGCACCTTTCTAGAACTCCAGCTCTGTTCTTTCTCAGGGAGAAAGTGCAGCTCAGCCTCCTCTTACCACCAACCCCCACGTCAGACTTTAAAAGGACCTGGCATGGGGAAAGGCCAGGCATGGAGTATGAACAAAGGCAGGTAGCAGGTGCAATTAACCCCAGCTTCCCAGGTGGGGAAGGCACCACAGGGAATCACCTCTATTATCTAAGAGTATTGGTGATTTTTTGTTGCTGTGATAATGTACCATGACTAAAAGTGACTTTTGGAAGACAGTTTACTTTGGCCTACAGAGAGAGAGAGAGAGAGAGAGAGAGAGAGAGAGACAGAGAGACAGAGAGACAGAGAGAGAGACAGAGAGAGAGACAGAGAGAGAATGAGAATGACAACAGGTAGTGTAGCCCAAGCAGGAAGCTGAGAGCTCACACCTCAACCTCAAACTCAAAGCAGAGCAAACTGGAAGTGGGGTGACACTATAAACTCCCCATGTCCATCTACCCCCAGCGATGTAGTTTCTATAGCAAGGCTCTATCATCTAAAGGTTCCATAACCTTGCCAAAGACAGCCACCAATGGGGGACCAGTTGTTCAAATATGTGAGCCTATGAGAGACATTTCTTATTCAAAGCATTATACTAAGAAAACATTTTTTGAGGTAGAAAGAATTATGCTCAATTAGCCATTTGGACTGTTTCTAGACACCAGCAAAGTCCTAGAGAGGGCTGCTTAGGGCCTGAGCCCTATCTCCTGACTCTGTCCGCCCTCTAAATACTCAGTGATCCCTTGCTGATACACACTGAGCCTAGGGCTAGGGGCATGCTGAGGGAGCCAACAATCAATTTAGGAGAATAGGCCAGATGAGGGCAGTGAGGGCCAGGAGAGAGACACAAGATGAGCAAGTTTGGAGAAAGAAAAGGACCATCCACTGGGCACTCATGGTGGGTTTCCCAGAGCAAGCCAGGTTGAATCAGCCTCGGCTGGCCTTGGTCACCCCCAGGGCTGTGACTGTCCAAGGTGTGGAAAAGAAATAAGAATGAGGGGGATCTGAGTAAGTCTGTGCCTGATTTACATCTGCCTACACAGAATTATACCATCCATTTGGAGGCAATTTTCAAGTTAAAATGTTGTCAGAGGGCTGTCACCATTTTGATCTTTTTTTGTTCCTTTCAAACCACCCACATTTTGTAGTTGGGTTGGAACAGGAGTGAGTGGGATAGAGCCTGGTTTAGATCTGGAGATTTTTTGGAATTGTTCAAAGTAGATTTTCAGAAATTATTGAGTTTTCTTTTAGAAAACTTTAATCACGGAGCCCAATCCACCGCTGTTCTGCTGCTTTCAGAATGTTGGGCTAGCCCTGGAGCCCAGGCACCTGCCCCCCGCAGGTACCCCATGCTGTCTTTGGGGATTTCATCGTGCTTCTCCCTTCCACCAGGCTTAGAAATGCCAGATGATCCCACTGCTTGCCTCTAGCCACCATCCAGTTCTATGGAAGTCTCACCAGAGAGGCAGAGTGCCAGGTTCACACCGTGGACTTACCATGGACTTCTTGACTGTGAGCCAGTTGCCTTTTAAGCTGCCAAGCCTGGTCTCAGATAAAACAGGATAAGAAGTGTGAAAGGGGAGGGGAGGGCATATGTGGCGCAAATTCACAGGAGTATTATGATTATTATTGCAATAACTAATCTATGTCTGGTTCAGAAAACATTAGCCGGCAACTGAGCAACAGCTCCAGAGTTCTTGGCATCAGAAGAGGAAGGAGGCTGGGAAAGGAAGGACTTTTGGCCACATTGCTCAGCTGCTGCTCGATAAAGAAATATACAACAACTATGAGTTTAGGTCACATCTGGAGGGCTCTGGGAATGGGAGGTGACTGGCAAGGGACATTGATTATGGATCATTTTCTGCTTTCAACCCCATACCTTCCATCTGTTAATGAAAGTCTAGAAACCAGAGAAGATTGTACATATCAAAAAGGTGAATAGAGAATATGATAAGACCTGAACTAAAAATCAGTGTTCAAAATAACCTCAGCAGACTGAACAGGTAAAACTGAGCAAGGAGCCACAAAAGCTCTGCACGAATTTGGAAAAGGCAAACGTGTAGAGACGTGGGAAGAGAGAAACTCTCCTAACGCGAGTTCACTGCCAGAACGTGGCAGACATTTAAGTTATCCACTTCAGCACTGGATAGCTCCATGAGGCATACCTGGGGGAAGAAAGCAGCCACAGCTTGAAAGTGTGCTTACGTCCCAGATACTAGGATTTCCCCAGGTGAAAGGAAGTGAGCAGGATCAAGACAGTAATAAGGTCTGAGAACTGAAAGTGGTAGGAGGAAGTCATGGTGGAGAAGGCCTGAGTACAATAATGGTAGCAGGTGAACATACCAGAAATTTAGCCTCAGTGACGGCAGTGACACTCTAAGTGAAGTGTATTTGCTGTTGGGGGGTGAGGAGACAGCATAATGCTTTGTAGGGTCAGCATGTGGACATCAGGCAGAGAAGCCCAAGGGGTAGGGAAGGCTGCAAGTAACACATTGTGTGTAGGGGGTGCACATGCCATGGTTCATGATGGTGGGAGTGCGTGTGTCGGAGGACAAGCTGCAGGGGTCAGTTCTTTCTGTTCACCATGAGGGATTGAACTCAGGTTGTGAGGCTTGGCAGCAAGGGCCTTTACCCACTAAGCCATCTCACTGGCCCGACTTTGCCACGTTTACAAAGTGACTGACATAGGGTCCTCACTGCTCTTCCATCCTAACCCACATTTCTTCCTGCTGCATTTCATTTCCCTAATCCTATTGCTAAAGACTCTTAGCTTTTCTTTTATCGTCCAAATCCAATCTATTGCATCTTGGTAATTCTTCCTTCCAAACATATTCAGAATCTGTTCTATCTATTCTACCCCTTGGAGGTACCTATGCCTTAGCTGAGTCCTCAACAACGCCACACATGTGGGTAAGACTCCAACAGACCTCTCTAAGCTTATATTTTATCTCTTATCTGTTCATCCAATGCAATCAGAAGAATCTTTCCAAAGCTTCAACTGTGTCCCTCTTTTGCTGCAAAGCATGGCATGAACCTTCAATGTGTTTCAGATCAAATCTATATTTTCTGGCATGGGCATTTTTTATGTGTTAAATATAAACTATTTCCCACAAGTTCATGTATTGAATGCTTAGTCCACAACTGGTAGAGATATAAAGGTCCTGGAACCTCTAAGAGGACTAGTTGGAGAAAGTAGGCCACTAGGGGGTGGGAGTCAGGGTTTGTCCATTCCCTGTCACTCTCTGTTTCCTGCCCCCATGAGGTAAAGAACCTTCTCTATCACATGTTCCCACTGCCATCATGCTCTACCCAATTGCACATGGACAGAACCTTCTAAAACCAGGAGCCAAAATAAATCTTCCCTCTCTTAAGCTGCTTCTGTTAAATACTGGTCACAGTGACAAGAAAAGAAACTAGGGGGCTGTGATGAGGAGCACTGACTAATCTTGCAAATGCCTAGCACCCACAAGACAGCTAACAACTATCCATAACTCCAGTTCCAGGAAATCTGACACCCTCATCTGGCCTCTTTGGACACTGCATGACATGAGTGCAACTTACATACATGCAGGGAAAACATATAAACACATAAAATAAATTTAAAAAAAATAAAAGGAAATAATATACCATTCCAGGAGATAATGACTTTACTAACTTAGCCCTGACTCAAACTTGGCTAAGCCAGACTTAAGCACCCAGCATGCTCTTAACTTACTGCCTGTTCTTGCCTTTCAGGTAGGCCTCTTTGCCTCTGATTTTGTTCATCTGAATCTACACTACTTTAAACACTGCCCAGGCTTCCCTCCATAGATGGGGGATGGGTGGAGTGGGGTGGGTTCAGATACCTCTGCTGGAAACTCCTTTACCTCTGGTCTCCTTTTGTGTTCATGCCTGCATCTCCTCCATCCCAGCAGTGACCCTAGTGAGCATGGGATGAGGCAAGCTGACTGCATGTGGTGAGAAAGAACAGAGTCATGATGTCTAGAGACCTAGGTTTCGGTTTTCTGCTGCCATTAACTGGTCATGTGACTTGGGTATGGAGGGAAACTTTCCTTCCTTGCACAACAGTGAAGAGATGGATGGATGCGCATGGCCCTTCCAGTTCTGGTAATCTCTTGGCCTGTGCCTGGAAGCTGACTCAGCTTTAGGACTGTCTAGGGAAGTAGTAAGGGAGGCTATGGACAAGCCCTGGAAGAGGGAGAGGGAGATGGGGAGCTGAAAGCTCAGAGGAAGGAAGGGCATGCTGGGCTAATGGGATAATTGGATCCTCCTCAGAGCTGGGGGCTGCCAGGCTGGGGCCAGCTGTTAGAAGCAGACACAAATAGCACAAGCAAACAGGGTGCTGGTGCAGGAAGCAGCTTGCTGAGAGAGGTGGGGGAGGGGTGGGAGAGCCACAGGGCCTGTGGAGGGGACTGGAGGGAAATGAAGGCCCTTTCTGTGAGGATGTTGAGACAGGCCCTTAGGGAGCTTGTATTCTGCCCCTGTAAACTAACATGACAGTTAGGGATGCTGAATTCATTTCTGTTCTAGAGAACATTCTCAGATACCATGGATGCATGCCAGCCTCAAGGGTGTCCTGAAAACTCGTAGACCACAAAGCCCTCCTGCCAGCCCATTGGGGGTCCCTGCAGATGGGACATGTGCTTGACATGCCGTGAGAGTATTTCTGGACTCTTGTAAAATAGTGATTTTGGGCCCTTGCACCAGAGTCTGTATTTTAGGCACCTACTAGATCTGTCAGTGGTATAGGGCACAACACAAAATACATTTTGGAGGGAGGTTTAGTCTTGGAGTCAGAAACCCGGCTTCTAGTCCAATCTATTCAGTGTCACATAATTCATGATCTCCCTGGATCTCAGTTAGTCTATCCATAAGATGGAGGCAGTAAGTAGTCTCCTTCCTGAAGGACTGCTGTGGAGATAAAATGAGATCATGAATGAGGCAGCTGTTAGAAATTTACAAGTGAATGAGTTTATTTGATTTAAGAACGAGTGTTTTGTTCTAGGAGGTCTAGTTTCCTTTGTAAGATGATGCCATTAGACTGGATGCTCTTTATTCAGTTTCTCAAGACAGTTTTGCTGCATAGCCCAGGCTGGCGTCCAACTCATGAGCCTCCTTATGATCCCAAGTGCTGGGATTACAGCCATGTGCAACCATACCTGACACGGATGTCCTTCAAATTCCCTCCTAATTTTAATGACTAATTCTTCTAATATTCTGTGTTGACATTCAAATATAAGACGGTTAATTAGAAGCCACTTTTATCTATGTAGATATAAAATACTAGATATTCGAAAGCTGTATCTACCAATATAGAAAAGACAATATAATCATGACCAATTAGGGTTTATTCCAGGAATTCAAGGATGAATTAACATTAGATTATTAATTAGTGTCATTACTATTGATAAATTAAAGAATTCCACAGGAGCAGCGCAATACATGCAGAAAATATATCTGAATAAAAATTCAACACTGACTAAAAGTAAATACTTACCAAAGTAGAAATAGAAAGGTATTTTCTTAATGCATAAATGGTAATTTAAAAATTAGCATATAAAGTAATGTGTTTCATTATAGCATCCTCATCATATGTTGTTTTTATTCCATTTATGTATTTATTTGTGGGGGGCACACAGGTACCACAGTGCATGTGTGAAGGTCAGAGGACAACCTGCAGCAGTCGGTTCCCTCTTTCCACCACGTGGGTCCCAGGGATGGAACTCAGGTTGTCAGGATGGCGGCAAGCACCTCAACCTGTGAGCTACCTCACCAGACCCATCCCTCATTCTTCTCTTTCATGCCCTGCCACTTATACCCTTCCCCTGTCAGCAGTCCCTTTCCTCTTTTCATGTGACATGTATTATGTATGTTACCATTCTTTCTCTCTCTCTCTCTCTCTCTCTCTCTCTCTCTCTCTCTCTCTCCTTAACACCTCTTTGTCCCCTTTCATGGTCTCAATAAAGGATATTTTTAAAAACCTGTAGAAAATATACTAAATCAGCAAAATTAGACCGGCGTGTTTAGATGCGAGGAATTTCCATGTCACATATACTAAATCAGCAAAATTACAGGTCTTTTCTTTCTAGTCAGGAGTCGATCTATTCTATTCAGTACAGTACCGAAAGTTCTAGAACACAGTAAAATATGAAAAATGAAAGATATGAGGTTGGGAAGGAAAATTAAGTGCCACAATGTGCAGTTGAATTAACTGTCTTTACAGAAAACAGCATTTTTCTTTGGAGTATTATTAGAAATAAAGAGATTTGATCAACACTGTTGGATATAAGATCAGTGTAAAAAGTCAACAGTTTCTATATACCAGTGGAAACTATTATTAGAAGCAACTCAAAATAACTCAGGATAGCAACAAAACCCAGAAGGTATCTGGGGATAAATTAACAAATATGCACAAAAAAAGAAGGCGCAGGGCTTGGTGCACAGCTCAGTGGTACAGTGCGCACTTAGTGTTTGTAAAGCCCTGGGTTCACACAGTGCATACACAAAGAAGACATCTCAAGTATGTGAAGAGATGTGTGATACTTCTGGAAGCAAAGAAGCAATGCTGTAAAACAGGAAATCATCTCTAGATCAATCCGTAAATCAGTTGCAATCTCTTAGAACTGCTAATAATAGTTCTTGAATCTTCTAAAGAGTCATTTGATGAAAAAAAAAGTCAAGAAAAGCCAGAATAATTTTTTTCCTTTTGAAGGTGAATATTTGCCCTAATATATATCAAAAGTATAAGTCAAAGTCAACACAACACTGTGGGGCAGGAACAGGTACACAAATTAGATGACTAGGTCAGGAGCAGACCTGTCTCCCTATGGGAATGTAGTATGTGATAGAGATTCATTAAATGGTTCTGAGATACTATTTCTACATAAAAAAAAATAGACACAACAGGTTAACAAATAAAAAGGTCAGTGCCAGGAGCAGGCTGCCTCCTATGGACTTGTTGGTCAATGAGGCTCCATAGAGCCCCAAACATTACAGGCTATTACCAGTGCTCTTGGTTACCCTCCAGAACTTGACAGTAAGACTTTTTTCTGAAGACAGTACATACTTGAGTCACAGAACATGGAGAAATCAAGCTGACCTGGAAGCTTCACCCCTGCTAGCTAGCTTTCATAGTGCTGGAAGGTTCTACACATGTGTTGTGCAGGACTGTTCTTCAAGTCAGACAGATGCCATCTTCCTGAGCTCAGCTGTGCTTGCTTTCCAAAGATCATCACAGCATAAAAGGAGGGGCAGAGAGAGAAAGAGTCAGGGGACCCTTACCTGAGAATCCATCTACACCTCCCAAGCTGTGATGGGCAATTTGGCCCTAATTGCATGTGGCCTCTAGGAAGGGCTAGAGTATACAGAGTGGGAAGGCTAAGAAAGAGGTTCTCTGGCTTTGGGGAAACCAGTATTCATGCTTGGATGAAGATTTTCCAGTGAAGCCTTATGGGGGAGCACCCACACTCCTGAAAGTAACCCCTTACCCACTAGTTCTAGAAGTAAGTCAATAAACTCACTGGTTTCCCAGAGTGTACTTTATGGGAATTATACCTCAGTTTGTCATTGGGACCAAGGGAGGATGGGGTGGACATTGTTTACATCTCTCCCCAGGGAAGGAATTTTAGCAACAGCATGCTGCCTGGGGGAGAAAAGAAATTTATCAGTCTTACCCACCTGTAAACCCTACAAATTACAACAATTAGGGGTAAGCAATCATTTAAAATTTTTTTGGATTTTAGACCAACTCCACAAGATGAAACCCATGCCTGGCACTATTATCAGGCCCAAGAATCTGTGGCTAGATAGGTTGTAGGTCTTAGGGGAGAACCTTCTATGATTTTGCTAAATGGACATAATAGGAAACCAACACCTGACTTATCACTATACCTATAGATTAGTGCATCTCTCAACCCTCACCAGGGAATCTTTTGGCAGTAGATAGTGATTAACACACAAACCCACAACTGGTCAAGGCACAGAGAACAAGAGACTATGGGAATGGAACATCTATCTCATTCTCTCAGGGGTCAGAAAGAGAGGGCAGAAAGATTCCAAGAGCCAAGGTGGTAGATGACCACAAGGAAACACAACAGGGCAGGTGCACATACGAACTCCCAACAGTTAATGACAGCATGCTCAAGAGCTGTGCAAATTCAAGCCAGTCAAAACCCCAGCATGGAGAGGAGGCAGGCATGATGACCCAGCCCTAGCTGAGGAGATATTGACAACTGACAGCTGTGGGGAGAAGGAGAGCCAACTTTCCTTAAGAGTGCTGCCATCCAGTGCAGGGTGGTTGACCTACCAAATTGGACAGCACAAATTGGACTCAATGGGTTGTTTTTAAAAGGAGGACACAAAGGTGGGTAGGAAAGAGGAGATGGACTTGGGAGGAGTTAGGAGAGGGGGTGAATATGATCAAAATATATTGTATGAAAATCTCAAGAAACTAAAAAAAAAAGGAAATCAAATTAAGGTAAAATTAAGAATTTTAATATATTTTGTTTGCTTTGTTTTTTGTTTTTTGTTTTTTTTTTTGAGGCAGAGTCTCCTGCCTCAGCTGTAGCCCCATCTAGCTGGGAACCCTCTATATAGACCAGGATGGACTTAATCTGATAGACAGTCACCTGCCTCTGCCTCCCAAGTGCTGGGATTAAAGGCATGCACCACCACACCCGGCCTAATCTTAACATTTTAAATACAACTATATTGCTGGGGATATAACTCAGTGATACAATACTTATCTAGCAAGTGTGAGACCCTGGGTTCGGTCAGTAGCACCATAAAAATAAACAAGTAGGCAAAGTTTTTAAATCAAAATATGTTTTTGTGATCTCTGGACAATATAGACTTTTTAATACCTTTTTTTTTCTTCTTCATTTTGGGGAGTGGGGAGGATTAAACCCAGTGCCTTGCGCATGCTAGGCAGGCACTCTAACACCAAGCAACATCACCAGGCCTTAAAACAGCTTAAAAAACATCAGAGAAAATGTTCCTAACTTGATTGAAAAACAAAATAATATAAAGACATTGTAAAGACCAGGCACAGTCTGGGAAGAGGTATCTATAAAGTATATAACCAATGAAAGATAATTATCCAGAAAGTATAACTTCCATGAACAGAAACAATCTGTTGAACAAATAGATGAAGATATGATCAGATACTTTAGAAGAAAAAAACCTAAATGATCAATAAACATGGGAAAATATGGCTTCTTGGAGTAACCAGGAAAATTCAAATTAAGATATATTTCACAACCAACTGTGAAATGATTTAAAAACTGTTGGGGGGGGTTGGAGAGATGGTTCAGTGGTTAAGAGTACTGGCTTCTCTTGCAGAGGACCAGGATTCAATTCCTAGCACCCACATGGTGGTGGCTAACAACTGTCCTTAACTCCAATTCCAGGGGATCTGACGCCCTCTTCTGACCTCTTTGGGCTTTGTTTGACATGGGTGCACTTACATACATGCAGGTAATGCACTTGAACACATAAAATAAAAATAATAAATAAAAACTGTTGGTGGGAATACAGAGAAACAGATGTACAATGCTTAGAAAGGTGGAAGGTGTGAGAGTTATGACCTAGAATTTTCCATTTCTAGGCCTCAGTCTCCAACCAAGGCACACACATTTGAAAACTGACATGTCCATCATGTTAATGTAACACTAAAAACATGAAGCAACAGAAATTTTTAGTGTTGAGTATATTTTGTCAGAGGCCAGGTAGGCAAACTCTATAGTCTGCTTCTTCAATAAATGTGAGTGTTGGGTCTCCAAGTTAAGGTTTCCTGTTTTCAGACTGTGCCATTTTCTACTTTTATGCCCGTATTCCTGGCTGTTATCCTCCCTCTTACTTTTGGCCCAAGTGGCTTTTTCTTTCCTCTTTTTTGTGATAGGGCCTCATTCTGCAGCTTTGTCTATCCTGAATTGTTTCTATTTAATATCTATTTCTTTTTATATGGATGTTTTGCCTGTATGTATGTATGTATACTATATGTGTGTGAATGGCCCACAGAGGCTGGAAGAGGGTGTCAGATCCTCTGGAGCTGGAGTTAAGGACAGGTGTTAGCCTCCGTGTGGGCACTGGGAACTGAACCTGGGTCCTCTGGATGAACAGCAAGGGCTCTTAACCACTGAGCCATCTCTCTTGCCATTGTCTGTCCCCAAATTTGCTGTGTTGACCATGGCTTCCATTCGCAGCAGTCCCCTGCCTGTGCCTTCTGAGGGCTTGAATCACAGGTGCACACCACCATAGTCTAACAGATTTAAAGGATCTCATTTAGATGCTGCTTCCTACTAAAATCTTCCTGGACCCTTTTTCATATTGATAGTATAGAAACCAAGACCCCAAAAGTTGAGCCGTCTCAAGTTCATCCCAAGTTCCAGGTGAGTGACAGAATTAGTGCAGAAACACTTGACCCCTGGTACCATGCAAGGCCACAGATCATCTCAGTGAATGGCAAACACACAGCAGATCCTTCCTCCAGCCTCAGACCTCTACAGCCCCTCTCACTTGTGAAGTCCTCACATCCTGCTTCACACTAATATCTGGGTGACACTCAAGCTTTTTGTGTCTCTGTTATCTTTAAAATGCTGGTAATCATTGCCTGGCCACTGCATGACCTCACAAATTGGATGAAATAAAGTACAATACATTATCAATTTATTAGATACAGGAAAAATTACTTATTTTCGGGATATACAAATATCTACCCTCTTGCTAAAAGGATTATAGGATGCTCAGTTTATGAACTTTTGATTGGGAGAAATTTTGCCACTGAAGGTAGCGAAGCGTGGTGATGGATTGGGGACATGGGCCTCGCATGGAAGCAGGGTGACAGAGTAGGCATGCGGGCCTCACACGGGAAGCAGGACGACGAGTGAGGATGCGGGCCTCACACGGGAAGCAGGGCTCTGAAAGCTCGGCTCCCTCTCCCTGCCTTGTGCTGCTAGATGTTTGGTGCCACTCACTCCATTTCTGGCCCAGGAGGACCAGCAAGAAGCCTGGGATCCCTGGAGGCAGGGCTAGCCAGCCTGGCTAAGTACTGAAATTGGTCATCTCTATCTATAAAATCTCATCCCTGGGCTCTTCTCCTGGTTTGCCCTTCACTACATCTTTCCTGGTTCTGCGCAGCTGCCACCTCTCCCCCACACAATTACCAACCACAATTAGTTTCCTGCCATTCAAGACCAATGTGATGCATAGGGTGGGGAACGGTGCCTGGGCTTTATTTCAGCAAATGCTGAACTGGGCCTAAGGAATGGCCTGTGTCTTCCCCCTTACCCAGCTGCTCTGAGCAGCAGATCCTCTTGCTCAAGGAAAATGTTTGATGGGTCCCTTCCTACAGGGCCTGGGGATCACTGTGCGTGCCTTCCTCTTACAGGCTCTGTGCATGTTCAAGCAGACCCTTGGAGAACAATGCCAAACCGGGCATGGGTCACACAGGACATGGAGAGAGGAACAATGGGTAGGAGTGTGCAGGGTAGGACTGTAGGGGCCTCTGCTCCCTGCCCTGCCTCCTGCCCAGCCCAGAGGTTTCACACCATGTTCCCTCAGAGGAGCAGGGTGGTGGTCCAGGGACTACTGGACAAGGTTAGGGTTAGGGCTACGAAGGTATAAAGTTCAACCGTTTCTGCTACTTCTTTTCTCTTATTTTTTAATTGAGAACTATTTCTTGTTCTCTGCTTCGTGGTGCTGTTAAGATTAAACATGAAAAGGAATAAAAAGAGAAGGGTGATGGGCAAGGCACCTCCTGAGCCCGCCTTGTCGCTGGGTCACCCCGCCTGTGGTGCTTAGGCTACTGCCAGTTTGGGCTGCAGTACTGCAGCCTGAGGCCACCTCTGAGAGCCTTCCTCTCACCTGCTCCTGCAAGTCCAGAGATTAGCGCACTCTAATGACCTTTTATCTACACAGGATTGTTTTCTCTGCCAAATAGAGCAAGAGGAAGGAAGGTCAGCAAGTTCTTTTCTTAGCTCTTAAATGGCTAGCATTTCAGGAAACCAAAACTCTGAATGGACCAGAGGGGATTTCAGCTCATTCTGCCTCTTTGCAATTTGGGAAATCCTAACAGGATTCCAGTACCCAATAGTGTGCTGGTCCAGATTCAGGGATGCCTTTGTCTGAAAAACTCTTCACACTACCTGCTCCTGTTTGCGCATCTACCAGTAGAACTTTACTTCTTTGATACAGGACAAATGTACATTTCTATCTTCTATACAATTATACAAAAGGCAAATAAAATCCCATGTACAAAATCATGACAGGAGCCTGGGGATGCAGCTCAGTGGTTTATTGCTAGTCTGGGACACACTAGGGTCCGGACCAGTCTGTAGCACTGCAGAAAAAACAAACGAAAACTCTATCAATCTCTTCAGTGTGAACGCAGAAAACCAGTCCTTTCCAGAGACCAGGCTCAGGTAAACTAGAACACTGAAGATGGTGGTCCCCGAGGCTGCTGAAGGAAGGCGGGTAGCGTGAGGAAGATAAAGGACATGGAGGAAAGTGAAGGATGATGGGTAGGCTGTGGAAGACAGTGTGCCGGTACAACCTTTCCAAACCTGGACCGTCAAATGTGAGTCCCAAAGCACATGAAAAAACTACATATTTAAAGAAAAAAAGAGAGAGATCATTCTGCCTGGTTCCATTCGTATCCACCAAATGCAAATAAATGTATAGTGACAGAAGGGAGAGGACTGGTTGCCTGGGTAGTGCTGGGAGTTGGCTAGAGAGTGAAATTACCAAGGGGCATCAGGAAATTTGGGGGATGACTGATATCTCGGTATGCTGGTGGCTGTAGGACTGTGCGCCAAAATGCATCAGTAGTATACTTTATGCATTTATCCCAGTCATACCTCAACATCACTTTAAAAAAGTAAATCCACAGAAAACTCTTGTATCAGGTATCTCCCAATAAATCACCCATGCTTCTAGCCAAGTCTGTCAAAAAAAAAAAAAAAGTTTTTTCCCAGATGACACTACAACTTTCTGAGAATTATATTTCCTTTGTAAGTTGATAGACCTGAACATGATCATCCCAGGATAAACATTCTAGACTATAACAAATATATTAAGTGGTAGGAAACCATTATGAAGGCTCGATGAGTTTCATACAAGTATAAGGTCGGCATGTTACTCAGATTTCCATTATCCAAACAAAATATGTGAGATGATCACATTACAAAGAGGAAAAGGGCTATTTTGGCTCATTCTGGAGGTGGGTACATGACTGAGTAGCCCCGTCTGCTTTGAGCCTGTGGAAGCTTAGTGCATTGTGGCAGTAGCATTTGGAATGGAAGCCCACTCACAGAACCCCTTTTAGTGCTCTCCCCCAGTGACCTAAACTCTCCCACTAGGCCTCACTTCGAATGCTCACCACCTTCAGAATACTGTGGGTAAGGGTCTAACCTCTTGACACATGGGCCTCGGGGAGACATTCCATATCAAACCACAGCATTTTTAAATTATTAAGGAGTTTTGCATAGAATGATACTGGAATAAATATAATGGAATAAACGGATATATTTAATTTTCAAATATCTAAAATTTCACTAAAAGGGATGGTTTTCAACAGCAAAGTCCATAGTGGAAGCTCTTAGCAATATCAGGAATCAGAAATCAAATACTTAACAGCCTGTTTAGCGGACAGATTAAGGAAATTTCCCAGAAAGTAGAGCAAAAGGGCAGGAACAGAACTAGGAATGAACAGATGTAAAATTCATTGCAATGTCAGAATAACAGGAATTTTAGAAACACAACAAAGGAAATGAAACAATTGAAGAAAACATCCCAGAGCCAAAGGACATGAGTTTTCAAAATGAAAGGGATGCTGAGTGGCAAGGACAATAGGCCTATCATGGTGAAATTTCCACACAGAGTCAGGAATCAGAGCAGCCCAGGCCCCCTCACCAGCAGCCCCAGAGGCTAGAAAACAAGGCCTGGGCTGACAGAGTTCTGAGGCAGAATGACTTCTTCCCTGGAATTCTACTTACAATCAAGTGTTAGATACCTTCAGCTATACAAGATTTTGAAAAACAGTATCTCCCATGTAGTCTCAGGAAGCTCCACAGTATGTATGTCACCAAGGAGACGGAAGGGAGACAGTACAAAATGGGAAGACACAGGGTCCAGTAAACAATCAACACAGGAAGGAGGCGAAGGAATTCCCGTAGTGAGGGTGACAGGAGATCCCAGCGTGACAGCCACATCGTAGGTCCTCCTCACATGTCACAGGGCAGACTCCAGGACACCTTCCTAAGAACAGCACATTGAAAGGACAGCGAGATAATGTGCAGAGATTAGATGACAGGAGGGATTGGTGATAAGACTCTAGAGGCATAAATGCATGGAAAAACAAACAAGGGAATCAAAACAAAACACGTCGGAGAGGAAAAGCACGTATAGCTGACTATATGCCCCAGCTATGGCTGGCATGTGCCTTGTCAACAAACACACTATTTTGTTTGAGTTTATTTTTTAGTAAGTATAAAAATGATGGGGTTCTTTACAGCACTTTCATACATGCAAATCATTGTTCTTTCTTTTCTTTCTTTCTTTCTTTCTTTCTTTCTTTCTTTCTTTCTCAGTCTTTTTGAGATAGGGTTTCCCTGTAGCCTCAGCTGACCTGGAACTCACTATGTAGACCAGGCTGGCCTTGAACTCCTGCCTCTGCTTCCTGAGTGCTGGGATTAAAGATGTGTGCCACCATGCCCACTCATTGTGCTTTCTTATATATCACCCAACTTTGTCCCCTTCCTCCCTCCAAAGAGTCTGCCTTCTGCGTTCATGTTTTACACATGCACATACACACAAAATCTGGATTGTACACATAAGAACATATATTTGCCTTTTATCCCTCCAATTATTCTTTCTTTCCTTCTCTCCTTTTAAACCCTTTAAACCCTTCTCTTATCTCATGCATTCCTTTTTTTTTGCTTTCTTTCTAATTTTTATTTATTTATTTATTTAATTTATTTATAGACAGAGCCTCATGTAGTCTGGGTTGGCCTCAAAATTACTATGTAGCCAAAACTGGTCATAAACTCTAGCTCATCAGCCTCCATCTCCCACATGCTGGGATTAGAGGTATGTGCCACCACATCTGTCTTCATATTGTAAATATATGCACATATTTTAAAATCTAAAAACTGCATATGAGAGAAGACACGTGACATTTGTCTTTCTAACTGTGCCTTATTTTGCTTAATGTGGTAATCTTTAGTTTAATCTATTTTCTTGCAAATGACATAATTCCATTCTATTTTATGACTGAATAAAATTCCATTGTGTGTGTATATATATAATCACATTTTTGAATTTTTTGAGATAGGGTTTCACTATTAGCTCTGGCTGGCCTTCAACTCACAGAAATCCACCTGCCTCTGCCTCGAGTGCTGGGATTAAAGGCGTGCATCAGTATGCCCAGCTATAACCGCATTTTTGTTATCCATTCACATGCTGATGACTATTTAGACTGGTTCCATGTCCTGCCTATTGTAAATAATGCGGCAGTGATCATGGATGTCCAAGTATCTGTTGTCTGCTGACTTGAATACCTCAGAGTGGCGTAGCTAGTTTTATATGTTAGTTCCATTTTTAGGGCTTTTATTTCCATAGTGGCTGCACTCATTCACATTACCATCGGCAATGTATAAGCATTCCTTTGCCTTCCCACATCCTGGCCAGCATCTGTTTCTTTTCTTTTTAAAAAGATTTGTTTCTGTGTGTATGAGTGTTTTGCCTGCATGTATGTCTGTACGCCACAGGTATCTGGGGTTTGCAGAGACTAGAAGAGGGTGTTGGATTCCCTGGAACTAGAGTTAGAGATGGCTGTGAGCCACCTTATGGGTACTAGGAACCAAATCCTGGGTCCTCTGAAAGCAAGTGCTCTTAACCACAGAGTCATCTCTCCGGCCCCCTCCTTTTCTTGGTAATAGCCATTCTGATTAGGGTGAGATGGAATCTCACTGTAGTTTTATGTTTTCCTGATGGCTAAGGATTTAAAACATCTTTTAATATTTATTGGGCATTTGTATTTCTTCTGAGAACTGTCTGATCAATTCATTTGTCCATTTATTGGCTCATTCTTTTTTGGTTTAGTTTTTATTTCTTTACATATTTCAGATATTAATATCCTGCTGGATGTTTCATTGGCAAAGATTCCCTCCATTCTGTAAACTGTTTCTTTACTTCAATGATTGTTTACTTTGCTGTGCAGAAGCTTTTTAATTCCATGCAATCATATTTGTTAAATTTTGCAACTATTTCCTGGGCTGTTGGAATTCTTTACAGAAAAGCTTTGCCTCCAATATCTATATCTTGAAGTGTTTTCCTCTGGCACTTTCAGAGCTTTAATCTTTTATGCATTAAGGTCTTTGATCTATTTTTAATTGATTTTTATTTAGGGTGAGAGATAGGGATCTAGTTGCACTCTTCTACATGTGGATATCCAGTTTTCCCAGCACCATTTCTTAAAGAAGCTGACTTTTCTCCAATGTATGTTCTCCACATCTTTGTTTAAAATTAAGTGGTTGCAGTTGTGTGGTTTTGCCTCTAGGTTTTACTCTACTCTGTCGCTCTGTACGTCTGCTTTTGTCAGTAGCAAGCTGGGTTTGGCACTATCAGGCACTGTGTGATACTACTGGCATTTCTTTTTCTGCTTAGTGTTCTGGCTATGCAAGTTCTTTTGTGCTTCCATATGAATTTCTGGATTTTTTTTCTAGTTCAGTGAAGACTGTCACAGGAATTTTAATGGCATCATGCTAACTCTATGGATCATTTGTATCAATGTGTATGAGTGTATTGTCTGTATATATGTAAGTGTACCCGTGTCATGCAATACCTGCAGAGGTCAGAAGAGGTGTTGGATTCCCCTGGAACTGGACTTACAGACAGTTGTGAGCCACCATGTGGTTGCTGAGAACCGAACCTGGGTCCTCTGCAACAGCAGCCAGTGCTCTTAACTGCTGAGCCATCTCCCCACACTAGCATACATATTTCTACAGTGGTAATTCTACTGCTCCGTGGGCACAGTTCTTTCCATCTTTTGGTGTTTCAAATTTTTTGTTATGAGGGTTTTTCACCTCATTGGTAATTTTTTTCCTAGTCATTTTTTTAAGTTATAAAAACTATTGATTTATGAAAAAATGAAGCCATAATCATATTGGTAGCAAGGGGATAGATAGTATATGTGTATAGAGGGCACAAGTAGAAAAAAAGGAGCTAAGTCCTCATCTCTCACAACGGGAAATCAACAAAAAAAAGGCCTCAACTGAAGAATCAGGAAGTAGCACTATAAACATGTCATTTAGAGATAAGTAAATTCCAAAAGAATTAAACAAGCTCAAAGTGGTTCCTCTAGGGAAAGGGAAATGGGGTTGGGGTGGGTAAATGGAGGCTGCAGACCACTCTTTGTTTAAAGAAACTTTGTAAGACTAGTGTGTTTTTTTAAACTATGTGCTTGTATAATTTTAAAGTGAATTAAAAATTACAAGTACAGCTACAGGTAAGAGTGGCAAGCACAGCAGGTGTCCACGTATGGGTGCTGATCTGCTACTGTCCAGGACCTATGAGCAGCCAGGGATTATGCTCCCTGATTACGTGAGGCTCTTCTTTGGGAAGCAGCATGGGGCTGATCCCAGGCTGTGCTGACTGCCACCCCAAGGAAGTCACTTAGTCTAAGTAAATGTCTTTGTCTCATCTCAAGAAACCAGATTCAAGGGATGGATGGTGAAGGTTTAATGGGCAAGTGTCAGCAGAAAACCTGGGCAGGTGTAGGGCTACAGGCCGCTGTCTAAGAGCCTAATTTTGAGAAGGAAGGGGAATACACTGAGGGGCATATAAAAACACATAGGCTGACAGCAGAAACAGATTCTGGCCCTATGAGCAGGAAAAGAATGAGAAGGTCTTTTTTGCTGGGCAGAGCTGGCTACCTCTGGGCTGGTTACCACCATGGGAGTCCAACTTTGAACTTCTGTGCCTTCAGTTATGCTGAAATAGTGGGTCATGAGGATGGCCTCTGACTACGTTCTGTGAGCCACAGCAGCAGAGTGCACATCAGAGCTCAAGGAGAAACACTGAGAAGGGAGGCCAGCTCCTCCAAATCATGTTCTACGAAACTCACAATAAATGGAAGACTTCAAAGCAGGAAAGAAAACACCCAGAGTCCTGGATCCCTTTTCTGCCACGTCTTACTGGCTGACACCGGGGAAGTCAGTTACCTCATGGCTCACAGTTCATTTCTGTAAAAAGACCTAATTAAGTGCTTCAGAGGGTCCCTCCCTTTGGATAAGAAATTGAACTCCCCGAGGGCAGGAACCATGTCTGTCCTCTCCTAGTACCTGACAGTGTCTCTAAAATAGTACGAATAGCAGGTTATACATGTGCACATATATACTTTATTTTTACAAAGGGTCTAACGCACACATGGCTGACCTCACTGGCTTGACTTACTATGTAGCCAAGCAAGGATGACCTTGAACTCTGATCCTCTTGCTGCCACTTTCCAAGTGCTGGGATTACAAATCTGTAGTACCACACCTGGTATGGTACTTTACCGATAAATATGTCTTAAATGAATGGCATGGGAGATAAAGTTATCAACTCATTGGACTTTTAAAACTAGAAAATTAGTACATTTAATTTCATGGGAGAGAAAAAAAAAAAGCCCAGTGGACTGGTGAGATGGGCAAGTAAGGACACTTGGTGCTCAATGACTCAAGCTGACCACCTGAGTTCAATCCCTGGAACTCACACGGAGGTACAAGGAGAGAACCAAATACACAACTCTGAGCTCCACAAATGTTGCAAAATGCATGCCCACCCCCATCATGTACATACACACCAATAATAATAATAAAAGAATAAAGAAAAAAATAATAATAAATAATAATAATAATAATAATAATAATGAGAAGAAGAAGAAGAAGTAAATGAAAAAATAAGAGACCTGTGAGATTTTTAAAATAATTGCAGACACCGTATCTATGTAGGGATGGTGCTGACACTCAAGTCCCCCCCCTCCCCACCCTACTTGAGAGCTATTAAGGATAGACTAACCAAGGAAAGGAAGAGCCATCACTTTGATATTGAGAGGAGAAATACAGGGAGGCAATGGATTCTAGGTAATCAGTAACACTACACTGTGGAGAAGAACACAGTTAAAAAAATAGCAAGGAGTCATGAGGTACACCTGTAATCTCAGCATTCAGGGGGTAGAGGCTGCAGGAAGGAGAGTCCAAGGCCACTCTGGTCTACATAGCAAGCTCAACTATACAGTGAGACTCTGTCAAAAAGCAAGGCATAGAGTTCAGTGCTACAGTGCTTTCCTACATGTTCAGAGTAGTTCCGGCTTTACCTCAGGTACTCTACGGAATGACCTTGAGCTAGTGCCCAGTTTCTCTGTTTCTTTTTCTGGAAACAGATACTATCTCTTTGTATAACTTTGTTTCAATGAAAGTAAGTTAGATGTTGCTTATCAACACAATTTTTTTTTTTTTTTGGTCTTTTTGAGAAAGGGTCTCCCTGTAGCCCTAGCTCGCCTGGATTCACTATGGAGATGTGCCTGCTTCGGCCTCCTGAGTGCTGGGATTAAAGGCATACAGCACCACTCCCGGCCAACACAATATTTTTAAAGCTAGAAAATGACATAGATTGTTAGCCTGTTTGGCAGGACCACTAAGACATTCACTAACAATCCAGCATAGCTATTTAGTAGATGATCTAGTAGGCTAGCTGCAGCTCTGAAAATCAAATATGAGGCCCTGGAAGGGTCTGTAACTTTTGATAGAACAGGGCAGGAGGAAGAAGAGGACATTTAAAATCAAGGTGAGCAAAGCACTGGGGACCAATCCTAACAGGTCAGAGGCAGGTAACACCAAGATTGAGCACAAGAGAGTTGGCCTGGGAGCCTGGAGCCACAGTTCACACTCTGTGGTTGGGAGGACCTGGGAATCCATCTGGTCTGTTTCCTCATCCACAGAAGAGAGATAACAACACTACCTCTGCTACCCTGGAGGCTGCAGAAGTGATTACATCAGTGATGTGAATAGTTCTTAAGAAGCGTCAACTCCATCTGCACCAACTGTACAAATGGGAGATTATCATTTCCTTATAAGAAAATGGATATGGTGCATTACATGCATTTGCCCACTGCTATGGCCTAATTCATGTCCACCTGAAAATGCACATATTTAAGCCCTGAGCCCTGGGGTAACTGTACTTCAAAATAGAACCTTTGAAGAGATAAGTAAGGTTAAGTGAGCTCAAAAAGGCAGGGCTCTGATCTAACAGGACTAGTATCCTTAGAATAGGAAGAGACATAAGGGTCTTGGTGCACAGAACAGGCCATGTGAGCACAGAGTGAAAAGGCAGACACTGGAACAAGAAGAGAGGCCTCAAGAGAAACAGCCTGCTGACACCTTGATCTTGGACTCCTAGCCTCCAGAACTCTGAGAATTTCTCTTGTTTAAACCACCGCACCTGTAATGTTTTGTTATAATTTCTCCAGCTGACTCACACACCCTCCTTCCAGAATAGCTTTTACACACATACACACACCACCCAGAGCAGGACTCTTTCATCCTGAGAGGTACTGCACAAAGATGGTTGCTTGAGGCATTTTGGCCAGCAAAGGGAAAAGGCAGTGTGGCTAGTGGTCAGCATCAGGTGTTGCAACTTTGCCTAGTGAGGAAGAGGTTACGCTCCTGGACTTCTAGGTGAGTGGAAACCAGCTGTCTGCTCTCAGACACCACGTTTGTCTTCTTTTACCTGTATACCAAGATTCTGAGGCTCAACAGAATGATGAGGTGTTTAAGGATCTTTAAGGTAGACAGTCTCTAAAATAGCCCCTCTTGGCATTCACAACCTCATACGGGGATTGAACCTAGCAATTTTCTTTGGATGCCAGGCATACAGATGGTTCCTCAGTTTACAACAGGGCTTCGTCCTGATGGACTTAGTGCAAGTTGGGAACATCAGGAAGCTGAAATACATTTAAAATGCCTATCCTTCTCAATGGCAGAGCTTACCTTGCCCAACTTCCAACATGCTCACAACTAGCATGTTAGCCCAAGTTGGCTAGAATCAGCTAACGCAGAGTCTATTTTGTAATAAAACGTTCACTACCCCGTGTAACAGAATGGTTATATGGGCATGCTTTCATTACCAACATGAAGATGAAAACTGTGCGTTGGAGAGCATCTGTACAGCAAAGGTGACAGGGTTTCCCTTCCGAGATGAGGTAGCCAAGCACCAGGGCTTCTAACCTGTCGTTCAATTTCTTCAGAGATCTCTCACCCTAAGAAAGTCTTAGCACAGTCCAAAGGGGAGGCCTGCTTCAGGAAGGACCAGGCATGCGAAGGACCACTTCAGTGAACTTGACAACAGATTCCCTTCAATCCCAATCAGCCTTTAGGTTGAGAACTTGACTGCAACACCACAAAAGACTTTGAGCCAGAGGCACCCAGTTACTGTGTCTAGATCCCTGAGCCCCAGAAGCTGTTGGATAATACATGTTTGTTGTCTGAAACCACTAAATATTAATTTGTTATTCAGTAATAGACAGGTAACACTCCAAAGTAGGGTAATATGTTACACAGCAATAAATAGCAAGAGCACAAGAACTGGCTCAAACTGTTCCTCTGACTTTTCCTTGACTTTGCCTTGCCCAGGGTAACCTCTGCTTCATTTGAACTTGACGTAGACCTGTTCTTATGGGTCATTTTGCATATTGTCTCTTCTTCTCTCTCTGTGTATGTGTGTGTGTGTGTGTGTGTCTGTGTGTGTGTGTGTGTGTGTCCGTCCTTTGCAGTAACTGGAGGTGAATAGCAGCTTAAATTCCTTCTGTCCCTGTTCAGGGCAGGTACTGGAACAGAGAAAGAGGTCTGCATCAAAATAAGGCACCATTGGCTAATATTAGCAGCCAACCGTCCTTGCAAATTGTTTCTGGTGATTTTCTTATTTGTGAGCAGCTTTGCCTTGTGGTGCAGTTGTGACAGGGACAGAGAGAGCAGCTCTTGGACACAGGGTCGCTTCAGAGGGTAGGAAGCCTCAGGGCTTCTCAGGGCTCCTCCTCTAACTCATTCTTCCAGGGCCTCTGTAGCAGGGCTCTGCTGAAGCCCGCTTCCTACACGTAGCACCATTTACTTAAACCGCCTTTTGCATTGACACAGCGAACCCAGTGCAAAGGGAAAGGGAAGGAAAAAGCTGCTGAAGATCAGAGTCACTAAAAGTTCAGGCTAAGAATAGCCGAGGACTCTGAGAGCTTCTTGGCTATGTGACCTCCTGCAGGGTTTTGGCAAGGAGCCCACTGCAGCTTTGCTTTTGGGTTTGGTTTTTTTAATGCTCTTATAAAGCACTAGCTTAGGAGGCAGGAGACCTAGGTAGCAGGCTGGCCTCTTTCTGTAGCCTCGAGTGTGTCGTTCTTTCTGGGCCTCACTTCTCATTTACAAAATGAAGAAGCTGGACTAGGTGCCAAGGGTTTTAAATCCAACCCTGGGAAGACACAGGAGCACAGAATGAACGCTGTCTGGCCAGGGTGGAGAAGCCTGCCTTCCCACCCCAGCTACGTCTTTTAAGAGCCTGATTTACTTGACCTCTGCTTCCTTATGTATAAAATAAAGTGTTGTATTCATCCATTCAGTCCTTCAATAAATGTTTCCTGAGCCCCTACCACGTGCCTGGCTTGGTGCTGGAGAAACAATGGTGAGTCAAGCCAGATGAGTTTATTGCCATAGAGGGAGGAAGCAAAGAAAAGATGAGCTGCAATCAGTCACATAAGTGAAGGTGTAACTGATGCCAAGCCAAGCACACTGAGGGAAGGATTATACTTGGTTCTCAGTGAGTGAGCAATAGCCACAGTCTTCGTGAATTTCAATGTTCTGTGATCCAATAGGCAGCTGTGCTGGGAGGCACAGGGAAACCCTTTGAAGAGCTCATTTGTATAATTGGTTTTATTTTCTTTCACCCTAAAATGGAACAGCTCAATAAACCAGTCACCAGTCTTACTGGTGATCTACTCCAGAGAATCAACCACCCAAGTCCTATCTTCCTAGAGCTTACACTAGTAGACACAATGAACTTACTTCTACCTTGACACAGCTATAAAATGTTTCACAGCATTCTGTGATTGCAACCTGTGTTCCAAATAATAATGTTTATGAGTTAAGAACTAAGTTGGGATTTGGAATTGAAAGGACAACCAAAGAAATTTTCTTAGAAATAGACATAGCAAACTCTGAAGGTTTGTTGCAGTTAGATAAACATAAATGAGGATAGCAGTACAAAAGCCCCATTCTGTACTGCTGTATAGGACAGGTTCATGGGACTTCCAAGAGATATCCAAAATGGGGATGATTATGTCCATGTTTGGGGACAGGACAGATTCAAGTCCCACTTTCTGTCAAGGAGAAGACATCTCTTGATTATCGGTTTTGGATGGCATTCCTTGGATTAGGCTTGCTAAAAGCAGGCTTCCTTACTGTGGTACTCACCTTGCCTCTGAGACTTGGTTACCTAACTTACAAAATGAGTATTTTAGATGATACCAGACATCCCACTGGGTACCCAGAAGAATGACCAAAGGTTGATTCTGTATGGTAGTTTATATTTTAAAATAAACTAGATATTTGCTACTATGGAATATAAGATGTGAGATCTTAGTCATGCTACCAAGTTTTTTAAACCCACATAAATTCCTTTTAAAAATATTTACATAGGGCTGGAGAGATGGCTCAGCGGTTAAGAACACTGAATGTTCTTGCAGAAGACCCGGGTTCGAATCCCAGCACCTACATGGCAGCTAACAACTGTCTGTGACTCTAGTTCCAGGGGATCCGACAGCCTCTTCTGTCCTCCGCGAGCATTGCATGACACAGGTGCACTGACCTACATGTAGGCAATACACACATATGCATAAAAATAATAAGTAAAATATTTTAAAAATATTTACATAAATAAAAGTAATGTGTGCTGGTTGGTGGTACATGCCTATAATCTCAGCATTTGGGTAGTAGAATCAGTAAGATCAGGAGTTCAAGGTCATTTTTCAGTTATATAGTTAGTTCAAAGCCAACTTGAGCTACATAAGAGCCTATCTCAATAAGCAAAATCTAATATACAGAAATTTTAAAAGGTAAAATACTACAAAGCCTACAATAAAATTGGTTACGGGATTCCCATTTGAGGTGATAAAGTTTTGGAAATTGTAGCTATGTTGTACAATATTCTGACTATAATTAATGCCACTCAATCATATACATCAAAATGGTAAAAATGAGACAGGTGTGGGAAGCATATGCCTAAATACCAGCACTTGGGAGACTGAGGCATGAGGGTCACTGTGAGTTTGAGGCCAATGTGCTATATAATGAGTCCAGGGCCAGCTTGAGCTACAAGAAAGAATAAGTATAAATGGATAACATTATGTTTTGTGTACATCTACTTTACAATGTGAAAAATTAGTGTAATGCACCACACTCATTAAATGCATATTACATATGCAGCTGTACGGTGAACTTATAAATTACATATCTTCTCATTGCTGTTTGCTTGCTTTGTCTTTTTGAGACAGGGATTTGTTACATGTCTTGGGCTGGCCTAAAACATGCACCACTACTACCTTTGCCTCCCAAGAGCTGCAGTTATGTTCATGTGCCACCCAGTTGAGCTATAAATGATCTCTTGGTAAGAATTCGTTCTCCAGCTCAGCCTGGAATTTCTGTTTCCTTTATCAGACAATTATTTTTTCTAGTTTTCTAGAAATAGTCCATGTATAGCAAGTATCTCCTATCATATATTTTTATTCTAATACAAATAGAAAGAAGTGATATATGTTTTAGACTTTTTTCTCTTAAATAATGCCGCTTAGACTATTATGAAGTGCATGGAGATTTAAATCTTTCTTTTCACCCTGTTTAGAATTTATGTAAGAACCTAGGAATTTATTTAAGGAATTCCTATATTGATGAACATATTGATTGTTTTTAGTCTTTTATTAGAAAGCAGTCTTGTAGTAAATATCCATGTGCTTACAATCTTACGCACATGTATGAACCTTTCATGTATAGAATGAATTCCTAGTTATGTGTTGCAAGGTTAAATGCTATCATTGTAAACTGACTTCCCTAGAATCTATACAAATTTACATTCCTACCAAGAATTCATTCAATTACTTAAAAGTATTTTTAAAGTACTTTATCTATTGTGTGTGTATGTGTGTGTATGAGTGTGCACATGTCATTGCACATATGTGGAAGTCAGAGAACAACTTTCAGGAGTTAGTTCTCTCCTTCTATAATGTGGGTCCCACTAAGGTGGTCAGGGTTGGCAACAGGGGACTTTACCTGATGAGCCGTCTTCTACCCAATCATTTTCTTTTAATTCAACAAATACTTGAGTGACAAGCCTAACTCTAGGCCTTGGCAACACAATAAAATAAACAGTAATTATAAAAGCTAAGACATATCCATTTCCTTTAGGATTTATAGCCTTGTAGAAATGAGGGCAAATAAAAACATCAACTTTGCAACATTTCTGGTGTTAAATTATAGAACCAAAATAAAGCAGAGAAAGGAATATTAAGCAGGGTAAGACGGAAAATGGATTTTTCAGGGGGGTGAGGGTGGGGGGACATGGGCTTGCTATGTTGCCCAGGCTGGCTTAAACTCAGGGCTCAAATGATCCCCCTGCAAAAGCCTCCTGAGTAGCTGGGATTATAATGTGCATCACCATGCCTGGAGTAGGACGAAGTCTAAGTAGGGTATAAAGATTCTAAGCCTCAAAACCTACAGAATGTGAGAAGATCTTTTCCATCTCTACATCTGATAGAAGACTGATAGCTAGAATATGCAAAGAACTGAAAAAAATTAAACATTAAGAAAACAAACAACACAATAAAAAATGGACTACAAAACTAAACAGAGAGTTCTCAAAAATAATAAAAGGGCTGGAGCGATTGCTTAGTAGTTAAGAGTACTTACTGCTCTTGCAGAGGACCTGAGTTCAGTTCCCAACACCTATATGGCAGCTCACAACTGCCCGTAACTCCAGTTTCAGAGGATCTGATGCCTTCTTCTGGCCTCTGTGGACTTCTGCATACACATGGTGCACATATACTCCTGTAGGCTCACACACATACAAAAAAAAAAAAACCAAAAACAAACAAACAAAAAACTAAAAAGCTAAAAGTAGAACTACTGCAGGACCCCACTACATCACTCCTGGTATGTGCCCAAAGGACTTCATATCCTACCACAAAGACACCTGCATGTCCATGTTTGTTGCTGCTTTATTTACAATAGCCAGTAAATGGAATCAGCCTAAATGTCTACCAACTGATGAATGGATGATGAAAATATTGTGTATATACACAATGGGATTTTATTCATCCATGAGTAAAAATGAAATTGTGCAATTTGTAAGAAAATGGGTAGAACTGGAAAATATACTAAGTGGGGTAATCAGGCCCAGAAAGACAAACAGCACATGTTCAATCTTGCATGTGGATCCTAGCTCTGAAATTTCAAATTTTTGTGTTTAATTTCGAGTATTTGTAGAGGTCAGGAAGCTAGAAAGGTCCTGTGAGAGGGGGAAGTAAAGGGGAGGAGGGAACAGTAGAACACATGTGAGATTTGATATGAAAGCAGAGAGGGAGTGCTGGGGGTGGAGGAGTTAAGTGAAGATGGGGACGGGGGATGGGGAAGAAGAGGGAGCAAGACGGGTTAATCAAAATTAATGCTATATTAAAAAGTCTTAAGAAGCCAGGCATGGTGGCACACACCTTTAATCCCAGCACTTGGGAGGCAGAGGCAGGTGGATCATTGTGAGTTCAAGACCAGCTTGGTCTACATAGTGAGTTCAGGTCAGCTGGGACTACAGGGAGACCCTGTCTCAAAAAGACAAAAAAAAAGTCTTAAGAAAATATACTTTGTAAGCTAATTTAAAATATAATTTTTAAAGTGTTTGAATGGTGCTACACTGCATGAGTGGATAGTGTTTTTCCAGATGACATGGGTTGTTAAGTGAAAAATCTCATGCTAGATGTGGGATACCTCTTTATGAGTTTTTGATCAGGGAGGCCCCACAGGCCCTCAGAGCAACACAGGTTATTGCCATTGATCTTAGTTGCCTACTAAAACTAGGTGTTGAGACTGTTGCTGAAGATAACACATACTCTGGTTAAAAGACATAGTGAAATCAAGCTGGAACTGACCTAGAAGCTTTTTCCCTGCTGGATAGTTTCCATAGTGCCAGAAGGTACTACATAGACTTCTAGTAAAGAAAAGTCATTAATTACCAGCTGTGAACTCTGCATTCTACAATACCAATCTGTCAGCAAAATGTACCCATGGATGCAATAATGGCATGATTGTTTTGAGGGTAACCACTTTCTGCTCAGATTTGAGGCCTACCTCTATATGAACAAATTCATGTGTGGTACTGAAAACCTGGTTTTAAAAAAAAAATCCCATGGCTAGGGAGATCATAAACCCTAGGGGAGGATCTACTACTATTGTTTTGCTAATAAATATGTTGTCAAACTGCCTCCTAAATATGTTTGTTTATATCTGTACGTCTGGGTTGCTCTCAACCTTAGTCAGAGAAACTTCTTTTTGCAATGGACACTAGTTAATGCAGAGACTTATAAAAGGTCAAAGTGCTGAAAAAAGTGGCTGCTAAGTCATATAAATGGGACATCCATATCAACATGCCCTACCCACCCAAGGCTCTGGGAACATTATGGGAAAGGGGGTTGAAAGAATGTAAGAGTTAGAGGATGGGGAAGGAGTGATGTGAAATACTGTTTTCTGGACATGGCATGGCTGTTGCTTCATGAACTCACTACACCTTTGGTTGCCTGTCTAAAACATGCAAATCCAGCTATTGTGGTACATGCTGGTAGGATTTGCTGAAGATGTAGAGGCTGGAGAAATGGCTCAGTGTGTAAAGGTGCTTGCTGCCAAGCCTGATGACCTGAGTTTGATTCCCGCAACCCACATGGTGGAAGGAGAGGACTGACTCCAGGAACCCCTTGCTTCAGAATCATTGGCAGCTGATGGCTGCTGGGGGAAGAGGGAATAATTTTTCTTTAGGGGTGTGGCCTCTGCTATGTGGGGTGCCCGAGCTCTGGTAGACTGTCCAACACCCATGCACAGAAGGCAGCACAGTAATTGGATTCAGTGAGTTATTTAACAAAAGAAAACTTGAAAATGGGAGGGAGAGGAGGAAGTTGGAGGTGGATACAACCAAGATACATTGTATACATGTATGAAATTGTCAAAGAATAAAAATATTCTTAAAAATAAAATTCTAGGCCTCTATTTCCTTATCTGTTAATTAAAATAATAATAGCACACACATCAGAGAACTGTTGAAGGATTCACTGAGATTCATCCTGTACATAGTGGGTATTCATAATTTATTATAAACAATCTTATAGTGAACAAAACTGAGGGTCAGAGAGGAACAATTTGGGCCCAAGGAAACAGGATCCTGGGGAAAATCAGTAGTTGCATAACAAGCAGAGCCCAGGCCTTCTGACCCACTATACCACATACTTCTGAATCCACCTAAAGCCTAAATGCACTAATCCATCTTCCCAAGGGTATTTGTGGACAAAGTGCTTAAGGAGAAGAGTATCTAAGAATGTGGTTTTCAACATACACAAGAAGGGAGAAGACAGGCTGGAGAGATGGCTCAGTGGTTAAGAGCACTGTCTGTCCTCACAAAGGACCTCGGTTCAGTTCCCAGTACCCATGTGGCAACTGACAACGGTCCAAAACTCCAGTTCCAGGGGACCCGACGCCCTCTTCTGTCCTAATCAGGCATTGCACAACACAGGGTGCACTTACATACATGCAGACAATATACTCATATACATAAAAAGGAAAATAATAAAAGAAGAAAAAGAAAAAAAGGGGGGTGGAGAGGAAACGTAGGAGAACTTCGAGCAGCAGGCCTCCTGACTCAGGCCTACAGCCGAGCCTGCTGAGGTTTACTCACAAGATATCCACTTCCAGGACGGTGCTCTCAGCCAAAGGCAACAAGCTTTCTGGCTGCTGCTGGCCCATCTGCTCTGATGAGACTCTCCCAAAGTCTAGACTCCCGGTGGTTTCATTCCAAGGAATCTCTTGGAGGAAAGATAAGCAGTGCTTAAGTCACAGCTGTGGAAATACAAAGATCTTGAGGAGCACTTGTATCTGTTTTGCTGAGATTTTCAAGTTGTGGCAGCCTGTCAACTCTCTGTGTCCTTTTCTGACCCACCAGGTGGCACCTTCTCCTTTTGGACACAGTGAGAATCCTACCTGCTTTCTGCTTACCCAGAGCCCTTTCCTTACCTTAGTTCTAACTTTCCTTCAACAGAGCTGCATTCTCTCTCCCTCCCTCCATTCCACGTCCCCTTTCTTTGGAATTAGGTGCTTCATGGCTTAAAAATTATAGTTGGGCAGGGGGTGGGGGAGGGCTGGAGAGATGGCTCCGTGGTTAAGAGCACTGGATAATCTTGCAAAGGACCCAGGTTAAGTTCCCAGCACCCACGTGGTGGCTAACAATCATCCATAACCCCAGTTCCAGGGGATCTCCCTCCCTCTTCTGATATCCACAGGCATTGCACACAAGAGCACACTTACATAGAGGCAAAACACTCACACACATAAAAATAAAAATAAGAGATCTTAGCAGACTCAGAAAATCAAAAGACTTATGTTCTCCCTCATTTGTGGATCCTAGCACCAAATCCTTATAAGTGAGTACATATCCTGATGTCACTACAGGATGAGGAAAATGGAAGGGAAGCAGGGAGGTAAAGGGAAAGGAGGAACCCAAGAAGAAGAATAGTAGAAGACAGGTGTTATTAAAGGAGAAATGTGTTAAAAGGGGGTAGTTAAATGGGAGAGGGAGAAGGAGGGCTATACAAAGAACTATGGGAATAAAGGGGAAGAAGGAGCTCAAGAGAGATGGGACCACAGCAGACAGAAATTATCAAGGGAGAAATGGGGAAAATGAGGACACTTTACATAGGGAGGGTGGGGGCTGGAGAGATGGCTCAGTAGTTAAGAACACTGGTTGTTCTTGCATAAGACCCAGGTTCGAATCCCAGCACCCACATGGCAGCTAACAACTGTCTATAACTCCAGTCCCAGGGGATCCGACAGCCTCTCCTGTCCTCTACGGGCATTGCACAACATGCGTGCACTTACCTACAAGCAGGCAATACACACATACACATAAAATAAAAATAATAAATGAAAAAAATAGGGAGGGTAGAGAAGGAGGATAAGAGAGAGAGAGAAAGAAAGAAAGAAAGAAAGAAAGAAAGAAAGAAAGAAAGAAAGAAAGAAAGAAAGAAAGAAAGAAAGAAAGAAAGAAAGAAAGAAAGAAAGAAAGAAAGAAAGAAAGAAAGAAAGAAAGAAAGAAAGAAAGAAAGAAAGAAAGAAAGAAAGAAAGAAAGAAAGAAAGAAAGAAAGAAAGAAAGAAAGAAAGAAAGAAAGAAAGAAAGAAAGAAAGAAAGAAAGAAAGAAAGAAAGAAAGAAAGAAAGAAAGAAAGAAAGAAAGAAAGAAAGAAAGAAAGAAAGAAAGAAAGAGAAAGAAAGAAAGAGAGATAAATAGTGCCTGGCTAGTATAAAAAGCCAGAGGGAATTGTATTAATCCAGGAGCCTACTGAAAAATTACACGTACACTATCTCTACATGAGTCTGTGAGTATAGCTGAAGGCTACATAACAATAAACAGTGCCAAATGGGAGAAACCTTCCTTTGAGTTGTTGGCCGGGGCCAGAGTCCAAGACACTCCCAAATTACACAGGCTATTGTCACAGTCCTTGATTGCCTCCCAGAACTTGATGGTAAGACTCTATTGTGGAAGATGGGACATGATTTGGACACAGGATTTAGAGCAATGGAGCTAGAACTGACCTGGAAGCCACCTCCTCTGAAGGCTAGCTCTCTTGCTTTGGAGAGCACTATGCAAGCTGGTAAGGAAGAACATCAGTTGATGGTCCAACCCCAGCTTCAAGGGGAACTGACCCGGAAGCCACCTCCTCTGAAGGCTAGCTCTCTTGCTTTGGAGAGCACTGTGCAAGCTGGTAAGGAAGAACATCAGTTGATGGTCCAACCCCAGCTTCAAGGCCTAAAAACTGCATCAATGACCAGCACAACAAATGACACTGGTACAGTAGTGGCACTTTTATCTTGGTGGTAATCAACAGCTACCTAATTGGACTTAAAGCCCACTTTATGGGAGGAAACTCAAGTGTGGTACTGTAAACCTGGCTAAATACACATAGCTGGAGAGACCACAGATCTTAGAGAAAATTCCAAGGCTATCACATTTGTAGACAAAAAAGCCCATGTGTATCCATGCCTTTGTAAGTAACCTCCTCCTGGACATCATAGCTCTGTTGGCAAGCTCAAATAAATATCTTTATTCCCTAAACCATAGCTCAAAGGGACATTGTGTCAGTTTGTCAGTTGTAAGGACAGCATGGTGAAAGAAGGTTGCAGTGTGCCTCACGTGGGGCCTGGGAGCCAAGAGCCTGTGCAGCACTGGCCCCCCAGAAGTAAATTTGACTTTACATGGAGCTACAGGGAGACCCTGTCTCAAAAAGACCAAAAAAAAATTATAGACAAGTATCCCAGTCATCACCCATCAAAGAAGCTTATTTTTCAAGAGACAGAGATAATTACAGAGTTCCACAACTAGTCACACACAGAGATTGTCTGAATTGCCCATGCTTAAATGGCACATCTAAGATACAACCTCTACACCTAAGGCTCATGGAACACATAACAAGGGATGTAGAGAACACTGATGTATCTTTCAATTCTCATCAATGAAGCTCCCTCATGTAACAGAGTGCCAGGAAAGCAAAAGGTCACAAACAACCAAAATACAAAGAATAAGAGTCTTCAGAGTCCAGGTCATTGGACAGGACTCCTATATTAAAAATCTACCCATCCAGGGTTCAGGGACCATTTTGGAAGAGGGGGCAGAAAGATTGTAAGAGCCAGGGAGGAGGTGCAGGACCATACAGAAATAGTCCTACAGGCTCCTGGGAGTCTTCTCATACAAACCTACAGCAATGGTGTCGGCATACACAAGACCCATGCAAACTTAAGCAGACAAAAACCCAGCAAAGAATTGTGGAAATGAATAGCTGTCTCCAATATTAGTCCAAGATTTTTTTTTTTGTCTTTTTGAGACAGGGTCTCCCTGTAGTCCCAGCTGTCCTGGAACTCACTATGTAGACCAGGCTGGCCTTGAACTCCCAGAGATCTGCCTGCCTCTACCTCCTGAGTGCTGGGATTAAAGGCATGCAACACCATGCCCGCTGAGAACTGATCTTCTTAAAGGGAAGGACTCTAGATAGGCTGACTATATCCCAGCGGATGAACTTGCACTGAGGGACATCTGAGGACACTACTTTACATGAGAGGCTTAACACAGATGACAGAATGTATGAACTACAGGTTGGGGGTGGGGGCTATGGGAGGGTACCAAAGGGGAAGGGGGTAGAAAGATGATTTTCTGTATGAAATACACAAAAATTCAATAAAAATTTTTAAATGCAGAAAATAATGACTACAAAGTTTAAGACATTGGTGACTGACACAGACTTATAATTGAAAAATCCTAAATAAAACTCTATATTGGAGGTTTCAAGTACTATATACATGTTGGTATATTTGTGTGTGTGTGTGTATGTGTGTGTGTGAAAAACCAAACCACATAAATGAACAAAGCCCACAAATAATCCAGCTGAAAATAGGCAATAGATCTAACTTGACATTTCTTAAAAGATAATGCACAAACAGCCAACAGGTATGTAAAAAATTCCCAGCATTGACATTTATCAGCAAAATCCAAATCAAAGAATGTATATAGTCTCGCTATCAGAAGGAGCTCTTATAATGAGGATGAGAGGTGCTGGTGGTGATATGGACAAATGGGAACCCTCACTGACAGTGAGAATGGGAATTAGTACAGCCATTATGGAAAATAGTATGGAAATCACTCAAATTAAAAATAGAATTATCATATGGCCTAGCAAGCATCTATCCCAAGGAAATGAAATCAGTATGAAGAGACAACTTTATTTCCAAGTTTATTGCATTATTTATAAAAGAAAAGAAATGGAAACAACCTGAATATTTATCAACTGATAAAAAAGGAAACATTTTATGTATACATAACGGAATACTATAAAGCCATAAGAGGATGAAGCCCTTTCAAATGTTACAACAGGAATAGAATGATAATTTATCATGTTGGGTGAAATATGACAGTCACAGAAAGACAAACATCACATGGTTTCAATGATGTGAAGTGTAGAAATGATCTTACAGAAGCCGAGTAGGAAAATGGTTACCAGAGAAGAACAAAAAAGCATGACAACAAGGCAGTCACTGGGTACAGTACTACAGCTACATCCAAAAAATGGAGCATGGTCTTTTACTGCAGAGTAATGACTACGGTTAACGACGTTACATTATACTTAAAAATATAGAAAAAGGAATTTTAAATATTTGCATCATAAAGAAATGATGTTAGAATATTCTCGCCCTAATTGGAAAATTATACAATGTATATGTGTATCAAATCACTACATTTTACTTCATAAACATTTTGTGTATAAAATAAAGATATACATAATAAGCATGTATGCACATGCACACATAAATTTTAATTTTAAAAAAGTAAAGGTATATTATAAGGACCAACATCTGGTAAATGGCATCCAGAATCTAGCAAGAGGTCCGAGTTTTGAAGTTTATTTTTGTATCGAGTAGACCCTACTGTAAAGGACAATCCAGGCCATCACTGCTCTTAAAGAGGGTCATAAGAAGTAAAAGAAGGGGCTGGAGAGATGGCTCAGTGGTGAAGAGCACCGACTGCTCTTTCAAAGGACCTGGGATAGGTTCCCAGCACTCACATGGCTATCATCTGTAATTCCAGTTCCAAGAGATCTGATGTCCTCTTCTGGCTTCTGCAGGTATTGTATGACACAGGTGCACTTACATTCATACAGACAAAACATACACCTGAAATAAAAATTATCAGCCAGGTGTGGTGGCACAAGCCTTTAATCTCAGCACTCAAGAGGCAGAGGCAGGCAGATCTCCATGACATAGAGACCAGCCTGGTCTACATAGTTCCAGTCAGCTGGGGCTACAGGGAGACCCTGCCTTAAAAAAAAAAAAAATGGAAATAAAAAGAAAACTTCAGAAGTAAAAGCTTTGGTCCAGATAATCAAGATCTCAGTTTTTTGAACATCATTAGGCAAGTTACAAGCTTCATTTGTAAATCTATCAAGAGGGAAAATAAGAAGTATTCACGCAGTGTGATGGTTGGTTTTGTCAACTTGACATAATTTAGAATCTCAATAGAGTCTCAATTAGGGACTACCTAGATCAGGTTAGGCTGTGGGCATGTCTAGGGGGGATTATCTTGATTACATTAATTGAGGTGAGAGACCTGCTGTGGGTGTCACCATTCCCTAGGCGGGTGATTCTGAACTGTATGAGAATGGAGAAGCCTGCTGAGCACTGGCATGCATGCACTCCTTCTCTCTGTTCTTTGACTATATTTAAAACGTGACTAGCTGTCTTAAGTTCCTGTCACTGTGACTTCTCTGCAAAGATGAACTGTAACCTGAACGGTGAATCAGAATAAATCCTTCTGCCCCGTAGTTTGTCATGGTATTTTATCACAGCAACAGGAAAAGAAACTAAGACAGATTGACTTTTTAAAAGGTTGTTTTTTGAGGCAGTGTCTCAGTAAGTTGCTCAGGCTAGCCCTGAATGCACTCTGTGCCTCATCTGTGTTCCAGGCAGACCTTGAAATTGTGGTCATTCTGCCTCAGTTTCCTGACCAGCCCAGAAATAAAAAAGATATCTTTTGTTTTTTTACAGGGTCTCACTGTGTAGCCCCAGCTGGCCTGGAATTCTCTAGACCAGGCTGTCCTGGAACCCACAGAGATCTGCCTCTCTGCCTCCTGAGTGCTGGGATTAAAGGTGTGTGTCACCATATCTAAAGGTATCTTGAACTCAGATTTGCAAAGTGAACTAAGAAGATTCAAAAGATACTGGAACTATAGATTAAACATGTAGATTTTCCCACTTCTGCTTCAATTGAGGTCAGTTACATTAGCAGATGAAACTTGTGTGGTAAATTTGAGGAAACAGAAAATCTTTGTGACTGTCATTAATATATACTGTCTTTCAAGGAGGCTGTGTGTATGTGTGGTGCTGGAGATTGAACACACAGCCTTCAGCATGTCAGACAAGCACTCTACCACTGAAGTATATTTCTAGCTTGGCATCCATTCCTTCCACCTCCACGTTTCCTTATGTAGCCCAAACTATAACCTTCCTGCCTCAGCTAAGCTCTGTGCCACCACACCCCCTGGTGGCATCCAATGCTTAACTTTATCCCCAAAGAAAAAGGAAGAGAGCAGCCTAGGGATAGATAATGAGGTTCTGAATTCTGAAATAGCCTGCAATAGTTACCAAATCACTGTCCCTGTCTGGAAAACAGTCTGGACTCCAAACTTTTCCCTCTTGATATGATGCCTTGCAGTTGGGTTGAAAACAAGCTCTTGCAAGCTTGAGTCTTATTGTATCATCAGCATAACAAAACTCGCTGTAGACTTAGCATTTTGGCTGGAAAAATCTACCAGGCCTGCTTAGAGTCCCCGTGTCTGCCAGGACAGCAATATGTCAGGCCTCTGGAGTCAGCAGTGCATCTTAGCAAGAAACACCAGAGGAGGGTGCCACTGTTTGCACAGAGTTTTCAGTGACTTTCCACTGAGCTGGGAGAATATTCGTCAGTTGACTCTGACTAAATCATAACCCAGAGGTCTTGACCACTCTCTCTCTTAAGATTCCTTTCATTCCTTGTCCAAAAAGAGAACCTTTTCCAAAAAGCAAACTCCACTTGCTTAATTTCACTTACCTTCCATTTTTTGCAGCTACATGTGGGTGTAGAGTTCTATGCTGTCAGCAGTGGCAAAAGAGCATTAGAATAACAGCAGTGACAATCTGTATTTATGATAGTTTCAACTTTTTTGGCATTCACCATGTCAGACATTTTTATAGTCTTTTCTTTGATTCCTCATATCCACTCAGTAGAGTATATTTATTATTTTTATCCTTCGTATGCAGATAACGGAACTAGGTTCCAGAGTGACAAACAGCTTGCCCAGAGCTACTCAGCTTGGGTACTGAGATTTAACTGAACTCTGAACTATATCTGGCCTTTCCAACCACTGTCATATTACATGCAAATACAGAGGCAGATATTCTGAACTCAAAGGCAGTTTGGATATCACAGATCACCCCCAGATTTTGCAGCTGAGCAAACAGACCTAGTGAGATGATGAAAACTACCTAGTGGTGACAGGACTCCAAGCAGTTCTCTTCACAGCAGGGTTCAATGTTCTGTGTACAGTGCTAGAATGCCTTAGGTTTCTGCGTCACCTTGAAAATCTGAAATCTTTTAAAAAAATGCCTTATCCCTCATTCCTTAAGGAATTTCTATTTATGTAAAGATAAAATATTTCCTGTAGATCTTCTATAATAGCCTGTTCTTCCAACTCTCCCTTTAGAAACTACAGACTTTATTTTAAAGAGTATTTTAGGAACTGGGGCTGTATAATAGTTCCGTGGCTAGTGTGCTTGGTTAGCATGGACACAGCTCTGGGTTGGCTCCTTAGCTCAACATGAATGGCGTGTTGTGGTGCATGCTTGTAATCCCAGCACTCAAGAGGTAAAGGCAGAAGCACAGAAACTCAAGGTCATCCTTGGCTATAGAGTGAGTTTGAGGCCATCCTGGGATTCATGAGATCCTGCCTTAAAACAGTATTTTGAGGGGCTGGCTCAGCAGTTAAGAACACTAGCTGTTCTTGCAAGAGACCCAGGTTTGAATCCCAGCACCCATATGGAAGCTAACAACTGTCTGTAACTCCAGTCCCAGGGGATTCAACAGCCTCTTCTATCCTCTGTGGGCATTGCACGACATGGGTACACTTACATGCAGGCAATACACGCATACACATAAAATAAAAATAATAAATAATAAATTTAAAAAAAAGTATTTTGAGTTTACAGCAAAACTTAGTACAGAGATAGCCCACATATTCCCTGCAGTCACACAGGCATGACTTCCCCCATTATAATACGCAGCACAAAGATGGATATTTGTTATCAATGAACCAACATGGACATATTTTCATTCAAAGTCCAGAGTTTC
>NW_008340714.1:322285-332127 GCF_000622305.1 Nannospalax galili
ACCCGTGTTGTGCAATGCCCATGGAGGACAGAAGAGGCTGTCAGATCCCCTGGAACTGGAGTTACGGACAGTTGTTAGCTGCCATGTTGGGATTCAAACTCGGGTCTTCTGCAAGAACACTCAGTGTTCTTAACCACTGAGCCATATCTCCAGCTTCTTCCTTGTCTATTTTTAAAAACAGAATATTTTCATTAATTCTTTGAGAATTTCATACAATGTATTTTGATCCTATTAACTCCCACTTGGCCCCCTAATTCCTTCCAGATCCACCCATCACTTGCCCACCGCTCCCAACTTCATGTTTTTTGGTTTTAACATTAAGAATGCCTCTTCTGACCTCCGTGGGCATTGCACAACTCAGATGCACCTACACACATGCAGGCAATACACTCATACCCATAAAATAAAAATAATAAATAAAAAAATTTAAAAAGAATCCTTCTTTAATAAAATGGGCATTGGTGATGTTTTTCATATTTAATAAGTTTTGTTATGAAATATACTTGCAAAAGCATATGTAAACACATACTAAGAACAATAATGAACCAGGCATGGTGGTGCATACATTTAATCCCAGCACTTGGGGGCAGAAGCAGGTGGATCTCTGAGTTCAAGGCCAGCCTGATTTACACAGTGAGCTCCCATTGCCAGCTGGGGCTACAGGGAGACCCTGTCTCAAAAAGACCAACAAAAGAAAAAATGGAGGAAGAGGAGGAGGAGGAGGAGGAGGGGGAGGGGGAGGAAGAAAGAGGAGGAGGAGGAAGTCATCGCCAGATGCAGTGCCCTGGGCTTGTAATCCAAGCACTGGGAACATGGAGACAGCAAAGTCTCTAGGGCTCACTGGCAGCAGCCTAGCTAATCACTGAACTCCAGGCTCAGGGAGAGGCCCTGTCTCAAAAGATTGGGTTAAAATATGGCGACTGGGGCACTGGCTGCTCTGGCAGAGAACTAGGATTCAGTTCCCAGAACCCACATGGAGGCTAACAACTGTCTATAACTTCTCCAGTTCCAGGGTATCTGACACCCTCTACTGGCTTCCTGATGACAAACTTTTTTCTAATCCTCTAGAAGCTAAAGAAATTTCAAGTAGTATAAAAAATGTTTTAACCATCTTTCTCTCCTTCTACCAAACTACTTTAATCACTGCAATTCAGCTATGATTTCTAATTATCTTCCTCTAATACATGTGTTCTAATGTCTTTGGGAAGCCCATTCCTACCCTCCCTCTGAGGAGATGCCCAGCCAAGGCTCTGTGATGCCTACTTGGCTCCTGTTTCCATCCCTAGGCCTGACCATGTCAGGTTCTCTCTCACGTGCAGCCTGCTATTGAGAAGAGCATCCCTATTCTTCCCAGGTAGTCTCTCCACAGTGACACTGGCCTCACCAGCTTTCCTTCTCCTTCCATATCTGGATTGACGAATTACTTCCTCCCTGATGCCCCCCCCTTCTTTGATTCTTTTTGAGACAGGGTCTCACACTTTAGCCCTGGCCTGGAACTCATATCCTAGGATGGGCTCAAACTCTTAGCATCCCTCCTATCTCAGCCTCCTAAATCCTGGGATTACAGATGTGAGACACCATACCTGGTTTTCTCTTTCTTTTATGCTGGATTAGAGATGGGCAATAGGCAGGGAATAGTTACATTGTGTGAAAACAGTTTGAATTATCTATACTTAGCATCAAGCGAAGTACATAAGTCTACTGGTGATTACAAAAATAAACTATAACATGCAAAGGAGTAACTCTATAGCTTAGGACACAACAGACACTGTGTTGTCCCTTCTTTGTCTTCCCACTCTCTGTCCACAAATATGGTTCACAGGTATTCATCTTTAAAAAGCTAGTTCTTTCAAATAACAACCTAGTCTTTCTTCTTGTCATTATGAGGTTATTGAGAGCTTATTCTCACTGTTGAACGTTTCAATTAAATTTGACCACTATTTATTGCACTCTACTAGGGACCACATTGGCCCATTTCAATACTCTATCAGCCCCACCACAGTATTAACTATTTGCTGGCACACAGATCTTGGGTGTCTGCTTGTTCCCACATCGAACTTCTTTGAACATTTCTGTCTTAGGCACAGAGTCAAGCAATTCGCTCAAAGTCACATAGCTGCTCACAAGGCCCTGTACTAAGAACTACTGGGCACAGATAAAATAGCTCATGCTTTCAAAATGCTCAAAATCAAACCAAAGAGACAGGTACACAAATGATTGGGTGATGGGGTGGTCTTCACAAAGCAAGTATTCTACCACTGAGCGACATCTCCAGCCCTTTGTTTTTATTTTCCAAACTGCTCAGGCTGGCTTTGAATGCACAGGTTGACCTTGAATTTTTGTTCTTCCTATCTCAGCCTCCCATGTAGCTGGAATTACAGGCATATGCTGGTACACCACTCTTGGATATGATAATCTCATGAATAGTCATTCAAAATCAATGTGTCAGGTATTATACAAATATATGCCCATGATAGGGGTGTCATAGAAAAATCTATTTGGAAAAGTTCTATTGAAAGGTAAAGGTACTGAAATAGAAAAAGTTAGTTTTCTGTTAATGCAGCCTCCTAGCTAGCACCATGATGCAGACAGCTGCGGTAAGGAAGGTGATCATGGCCCACACAACAGACTGAAGAAGGGCAGGATGCAAGATACTTAACAAGCAGGAATGATTTTAAGAGGCTTAATGTACCAAGAAAGAAAAATATTTCCATTATTAAATCTGGAAACTCAAAGAAGGGTATTGATAGGAGAAAGAAAAATTCATTATAAAGTACTGTTGAATAGCAATTTCCTCCAAGCTTACATTCCATCCACGGAATTCCATCCAGGGAATGTATTCCAGGATACATTCCATCCTGCAGGGAAGCTTAAGATTTGGGATATTCTGGGGCTACAGAGATAGCTCAGTGGTTAAGAGTTCTGTTTACTCTTGCAGAGGACCCAGGCTCAGTTCCCAGCACCCACATAGTGACTCACGTAGTTAACTATCTGTAACTCCAGTTCCAGAGGACCTGATGCCCTCTTCTAACCTCCACAGGCACCAGGCATGCATGTGCTGCACATCCATATATGAAAGCAAAACGCACACATAAAATAAAATAAATCTTTTTTGTTTTTTAAGACTCAGGATGTTTTAGAGAGAGGCTCATGGCACATTAAGACTCAGGAAGTAAAAACTCAGAAGCTTCAGGAAGCTCCTGAAACTGAGCAGATGCACAAGTCCCTTCCTTCTCAAGCTTATACAAGCAGTAGGGACTACTGAGAGACCTCTTGGATCAGACCAGATTCCTGAAAGAGACAAAGACCAGTTGAGCTGCCTAGAAGCAGCTCAGACAAACTGGGCCGCCTGGAAGGGACACTGTCCAATCTGTTGAGCTGACAAGCTGTATTGTAAGCCCAGGTTTCCAGCTTTTGTGAGCTGTCACCTGTGTTGCAGTAAGATTTCAGGACACAACTGTCTTTGGCTAATTTCTGTTCCTTTAAGTAACCCCAGTAAACTCACTGGTTCACTAAGTTGGACTTTGGTAGTATCCTTACTTTGATCTGTCGGTAGTGGTGAGTAGATGTTTATTCACTATTCCTCTCCAGGAAAAGTGTCATACAACAGGTACACTGAGGTCCAGACAAACTGCTCTATTTCAGGAGAAAACAATAAGCCTCAATATAAAAAGATTCAGAAATGAGACCCTTAAAACATCAGCAATTTTGAGTTGTATATAAAGAAAAAACATGGGCTGGTGAGAGGGCTACATCAGTAAAGTACCTTCTGCACAACCATGAGGACCTGACTTCAGATTCCCAAGACCCATGCAAAAGGCAGGCATGGTCTTGAACCAGTCTGAAATCCTAGTACTGTGGGAGGGAGGAAGTGGAGAGAGGCAGATACCTGAAGCTCACTGGCAGTCAGCTTAGCTAACTAAATCAATGAACTCTAGGTTCAGTGAAAGATCCTGTCTCAAAACATAGGGAAAGTAGGCACACACCTTTAATACCAGAACTTGGTAGCAGAAGCAGGTGGATCACTGTAAGTTTGAGGTCAACCTGGTCTACAGAGCAAGTTCCAGGCCAGTCCAAGCCACATAGAGACCCCATCTCAAAAGAGCAATGTGGAGAGTGATCCAGCAAGACACTTGACATTTACTTCTGACCTCCACGTGTGCACACACACCTGCATGCACACACCACAAGAACATGTACATAGGCTACACACAAAGAACTTGAAAGTACTTCAGTCAGGCGTGGTGATACACTCCTTCAATCCCAGCAGTCAGGAGGCAGAGGCAGTTGGATCTTTGAGAAACAGAGGCCAGCCTGGTCTACACAGGGAGTTCCAGGGAAGCTGGCATGGCCAGAACAGGGAGATCATGTTAAGAAAGAAGAAAGAGAGAGAGAGAGAGAGAGAGAGAGAGAGAGAGAGAGAGAGAGAGAGAGGAAGGAAGGAAGGAAGGAAGGAAGGAAGGGAAAGGAAAGAAGGAAAGAAAGAAAGAATGCACTTAAACCCTGTGCCAGTGGGATGGTCTCAAAGTATTTTTTTCTATAGTTTTATTTTCTCTGTTGTCAATTCTGATATGCATCATCCTTGCCATAGAAAAGAGATATGATTACGAGGTACCAAAGCTTTAGTTCAAACGTATAGGAATTAATCTATCTAAAAGTCATTCCCAAAACACTTTTTTTTCTGGGATTCTTTTCTGGAATTTTCTTGGAACTGCTTTCAGAGTTGACCTATAGTCAAACAGGAAATCCAGTTAAAGATGTTCCTTGATTTACAGTGGGGCTGCATGCAGATAAACCTATTGCAAAGTGAAAATACCTTTAAGTTATTACTCAAAGCATTATAGCTTAACAAGACAGTAATATTTCAGTCATACTTTATTTGCCAAGATTTCTAACCTGCCAGCCATTAATTTAACTCCTAGTTAACATTTTTTCAAAAGTTAATCTATATATAAAAGAGTAACAACAATAATGAGATTTCTTGAGAAAAAACACCAAGATTATTTGCAGACACTGCATGAGAGACGTGGGCAGATTCAAGAGGCTTTGCAAACATTCTGAGGGGCAGTAACATCACTAAGAAAAGTGATAGAAGAGAATTAACTGTATGAACTCCCACACTACTGGGCATGGTACTGCTAAGTATTTAAGACATGGTTTTCATTTAATACTTGAAGTAACTATATAAGCAAGCACCATCCCACCATGGCACATGTTCACACCCGGGTAAAGACTATTGATGACTTTTCTGCCCCCATAGTGTGCATAGCACCTTCCAGCACTATGAAAACTAGCCAGCAGGGATGAAGCTTCCAAGTCAGTACCTGCTTGACTTCTCCATGTTCTAGGACTCAAGTATATAGTGTCTTAAATAGGGTCTTACCATTAAGTTCCAGAGGGCAACTATACTAGATAACTTTAGTTGTCAACTTGACATACCTGGGAAGAGACACCTCAGTTGGGGGATTTCTCTGTCAGATTGTCCTGTGAGCATCTCTATGAGGCATTTTCTTCATCGTTGAGTGATGTGGGAAGGCCCAGCCCACTGTGGGTAGTGCCACCCCTGGGCATATGGGCCTGGGCTGTATAAGAAAGTAGGCTGAGCACAGGCTAGGGGAGCAAGCGAGTTAGCTGTATTCCCCTGTGGTCTCTGCTTCGGTTCCTGCCTCCAGATTCCTGTCTTGAGTTCCCGCTCTGACTTCCCTCAAAGATGGACTATACCTTGGAAGAGTGAGAGGAAATAAACCCTTCCCTCCCCAAGCAACAGAAAAATAACTAGGGCATAACTTAAGAGAAATGTCAATAGCCTATATCGTTTTGGGGGTCTATGACACCTCACTAACCAACAACTCAAGGGTGGTAACCCACATCTGGCACTGGGCTTTTTGTTTGATAGTATATGGTGTCTGGAAGAGGCATTACCCCCCCTGAATTGGGTGACTCCATCTAAACTTTTATTTATGTGTATGTACATATTTCAGGAAGCATCTACAATAGTACGTTTTCATTTGGCCTTTTCAAAGGTCTCTAGTGTTGGCTATCCCTCCCTGTATCCTGCCCTCTACCCTGCCTTCCCATCCTCAACCCCCACTTGACCCTTTCTGCCTCATTACTCCCCTTTCTCCCTTCATACCTTCTGTGTTCTACTATCCACCCTCCCTTGAGGTCTTAAGTTTTTAAACAGATAAAGTCATGTATATATGACATGAAAGTGAAAGCAAAACTGTCTATGGGAACAGAAGGGACTAAGAAAAGAAGGGTGAAGAGGGGAGGAAGATGTGGGTGGTGTGGGGCAAATACGCTCAGAGTATACTTGTATGAAATTGTGCTCATGCAAGCCAGTACTCTGTGCAATGATTATATAACAACAAAAACCTAAGAGGCTAGATACGATGGCACATGTCAGCAATCTCAGTACTCAGGAGCCGGAGGCAGTGGGCTTGCTAGTTCCAGGCCAGCCTGGGTTACACATAACAAGGTCCTGTGATCCTTGAGGGAACCTTACAAGCCTTTTAGACTGAAGAAACACAGAGTAGTCATACTGCACCAGCCTGTAGTCCCAGCTACTCAGGAGGACAAGGAAGAAGAAACTGGAGCCCTGGAGTTAAGAGCCAGCCTGGGAACATAGCGAAATCCAATCTCAACCACAAAAAGCAACCCCGACCCCAAACAAACACACACGTCATAAAGGAGCACCCAAAAGTTAAGAAACTTCCTCCGAGTTATAAACTAATACATAGCTAAATTGGAACTTTAAAATTGATGACTTTAAGCCAGGTGTGGTGGCACGGGCCTATCTTTCCAAGACTCTGGAAGTGGTGGCAGGAGGATCAGGAGTTCAAGGTCAGCCTCCGTTGAGGCCAACCTGGGCTACATGAGACCCAAATTGCTTCTGATACAATAAAAATACCACTTTCAACAGCCGGGGAAGTGATTAAACACCCTATACTTTGTGCGTTTCACTTTCCTATTTTTTTAGCTCATTCATTTCCTCACCATTTTTCATCTTCATTAACACAGAGAAATGAACCCAAGCATGAAAATTTGTTGGAGATTTTGAGTTAATCCTACCTTATAGAATAGAAAATTAGAAATAAAAGTGTTTGGGATCCTTAGGTTTACACCCCTCTGATAATAGTATAACATGGTTTAAGTAAGTTATAGTTCAGGTCAACAACTGTCCATCCTCTTACAGAAAGTCCTAGAATTAAAACTTCTGTGTTTGTCATCAGGGAATTTGCTCAGACACTGATGCCTGAATATAGACTAAAGAAGAATTCATTCACCACTAGGACACTTTACACATTTACATAGAGCTGACTCTTATGCTATCTTAAACTGAGTTGGAAGCCTGCAGACTTGTAAACATTTCTACTCATCCTGTCAAGTACTTTGACCAATGCCCACTTAGGTGATGCAATCACCTTTCGTTTTCTAAGCTCTATTCTCTCTGGAGATGACTAAGTAGTCTACAATCTTCCTTTAATCGGATTAATTTCAGGCCTGTGTCTTATTCTTTTAGTGTTTACAAATTCATGCAATAATTTTTCTCCCATGGATCCTGTGCAGTTTTCTGGAGAAGGAGCTACTTGTTTCTGGAACACTTTAGGTCTGCTTCCTCTACATTGTTCCAGTGTGACCCTTTTTCTGGTACTGTGTTCCAGACAGACTGGTGTGATAGCTAATCTTGGTTGTCAACTTAACTGGATCTGCAATCAACTAAAATGCAACCTGCTGGGAGCTCCTGAATGGGATTTTTTTGGGCCAGATTATTTGAAGCCAAAAGACTTACCCTAAATGTGGGCAGTGCCTTTGGTAGCCCTGAGATAAGTGGGCATGGAAGAAGGGAGCTTTCACTTTTTCCCTGCTTGCCTTCACTTTGGTGAGTTTACCCTGTTGCTGTGGCATTCCTTCACTGATACTAGAACCAACTTCTTTGGGTTCCAATGTAGACTGAAGAACAGCAGCTCTCCAGGAATCCTTCAGGCCTTCACCACCAGACTGGGACGGCTGAGACATCCAACCTCATGAAAATGAGCACCTACTGGATTCTCAGCCTCTCCAGTGTGGTGCGGCCACTGTTCTTTGGAGAGCCCTGACTAGTACAACTGGCTGCTCTACAGGGGTTACCCTTTGCTGCTTACAGACTTGCTTTGCCTTCGTGGGCTGATCTTCCTACGCTCATCCCACATCCCTCTAATATTTGCTTGGATATTTGTTCTCCCACATCTGGACTTGTGTGGTACTTCTGGTAATGCTATTGCCTAACAGAGTAAACACTGACAGTGTTGGTAAGCACTAACCGTGTACTGTGTTTAAAATTCTTATCCCTATGAAGGCTGCCAGTTATAGGCCTTGGTGACATGCCTCTGACCTCGATAAGTGTGCCACTATATGCCTTCCTTTCACAGTGCCTAGCACATAGCAGTAAGTGATTATTATTATTATGGGAATGAGCACCACATATGATAATATTTAACCCCAAAATCTTGTACCTGTACTTTGTCTGGTTCACTCAATGAACGTTTATAAACCACCCATAAGTCAATCAAATGTTGACTAGTTGCGAGACAAACTGAGCAACAGGCTGATAAATCTAAAAACTCACAGGTCAGTAGAGGTAAGGGACATAATTAACAAGAGGTGGAGCTGTGTTCCCCAGAAGCATGACCCAGAGGCCCAGGAGATCTGTAGTGCTGGGTGGAGCGAGTTCTTTTTGGTTAGTGACTGCAGAGGCTAATTTGGAAAAGGACCTTCAGTAAGGCTCTGGATCCAGCCCAAAATCAATTTGGCTCCTTAGGTACACAGTATATGAACCCCCTTAAATCAGAGAGAAACTTGGGATTATAAACAGGCTCCTGGGCTGGGGTTGTAGCTCAGTCATAGAGTGCTTTTCTAGAATACACAAGGCGTAGATCAATCCTGAGCACCACAGTAGCACTGTTACTGTTTCTGGCGCTGCTGTTGCTGCTGCTGCTGCTGTTGCCGCTGCCAGAGGCTCTGGTGATAAAGGGATGCCTAATTCATAGGGAGAACTGAACCTTGCAACTGCGGTACTCACACAGACTCAAGAGTGAGGCTCAAGGGTCCTGGGATTTAGCAGACACTCTAGGAAGCAGCCTGAGCTAAAAATTCTAGCAGGAGGTAACAAGGCCAGTGACCAGCGTGAGAGTCAATATCCAGATTCTAGTCTTTGCCAAAGCGGAGTTTAAAAGAAGGCTGAACCCTGGAATACCAGAAGGAGACTTGGTATATGGAAACAAGACAGAAATTAAATTAATGAACTAGAGTACAAGGTTTGATCCTTCAAACATACAAGGCTACTAATTAGACTTGGGGTCTTATTTCAGGTAGAGAGGCAGCAAGGGTGAGCTCTGGAGTAGGAATAGATTCTGGAACTAAAGGGGTAAGACTGATGTAGTGCTTAAGGTTGGTCTGCATTTTCCAATGGTGACGTTATTGGCATAGAATCTGTTATAATAGTGTGAGCCCCTCTACAAGATCCTTAGCACACAGGACAGCCTTCCGTCACACAGTATGAAGGGCTTTATATAATGCTGGTATCTACATATGGTAAAGTACTGAGTATATAAGTCTGTGTGGCCTGGCTCAACAAACACCAAGTTTTTTCTATAAATTTGTTTTATGCCTAGGCTCTATACCCATTGGCATTCCTAACTTCAATACAGTGTTTTTGTCTTATAATTGAGCCTCAAACATAAACCCTTTCTTTTTTTCAGACTGAGTCTATTTATTCATTCATTCATTCATTCTCTCACTCACTCACTCACTCACTCATTTATTTATTTATTTATTTATTTATTTATTTATTTATTTATTTA
>NW_008340714.1:332155-333197 GCF_000622305.1 Nannospalax galili
TTTACTTATTCTGAGACAGGGTCCTCCTGTAACCCTAACTGGCCTGAAACTTGCTATGTAGACCAGGCTGGCCTTGAATTCACAGAGATCCACCTGCCTCTACCTCTGCTTGGATTAAAGGCATGCGCCACCATGCCTGGCTAGACACAACCACTTTCAATTGAAAGCTGACATTATTTTAGACAACCAGAAGATAGTTATTTCATCCTAATTCTGGGACTAGAACTACTTTCGTCAATAGGCCCTGGAATCTCTAGTGCTCTGACCTTTTCTGTAAGGTGTTTCTTTTATATTAAGTTCAACTGAGAGAAACATACTAAAAATAGTAAAAATGAATTAATAAAACCTTCCCATCACCTGGTTCTTCACATTTCTTGATTTTTGTGTCTTAGATCCCAACTGTCTATTTTACTGTCTTGTGATTTGTTTATAGTTATTTGGATTAGATGTTCCAGAAGATATTTCTGTTTGTTTGTTTTGTGTTCTTGATATAGCACTATACACAAATCATGGCCTCTCGAGTTCCAGAACTCATCTCATAACTGACTTTCTTCTATAATATTCCTACCAAGTGGTCACCCAGACCGTGCTCAGACATCCTGAAGGACTGAAAACTAGTCCTGCTAACATCCAGGCTCATCTTTTGACATTGCCTGTTGTAAATAATTGTACTGTGCTGAAATATGCCTTCCTACTTTCTTTATTATTATTATTTTATGTGTATGCGTGTATTGCCTGCATGGAGGTAAGTGCACCTGTGTCATGCAATGCCTTCAGAAGACAGAAGAGACTGCCAGATCCCATGGAACTGGAGTTATGGACAGTTGTTAGCTGCCATGTGGGTGCTGGGATTCGAACCCGGGTCTTCTGCAAGAACAACCAGTGTTCTTAACTACTGAGCCATCTCTCCAGCCCTGCCTTCCTACTTTCTATCCGCTGGCTAACTCTTATATTTTGTGAGACATGAACAAATTAAATCTATTATATATGCCCCCCCTTTAAAAAACAAAATGAAATGGCAACATCTGGCCTTATTTCATTT
>NW_008340714.1:333296-355148 GCF_000622305.1 Nannospalax galili
ATATATATGCAATGTTTCTAACCAAGAGATAGATGGGTCATTTCATCAGCACAGACCAGAGTAAGGTGGCCATCCCACCCTTGTCTTCTGGACATTACAGTTCTTATAATACAATCTAAGACTATATTAGCTTTTGGTCTGTCAAACATAATTGTGATAGTTTGAATGAGAAATGTCCCCACAGGTGGAGGTATTTGAACTTGGTCCCTAGCTGCTAGTGGTGTTTGGGGACATTTAGGGGACACAGCCTTGCTGGAGAAAGTATGCCTGGAGCTGGCTTTGAGAATCCGTAGTCTCTCTCCACTTCCAGTTTGCGCTCTTTGCTCCCAGGACATGGATATGATGTGAGCTCTCAGCTTCCTGCTCCTGGCACCATACCTCCTGCCATCATGGACTCTTATCCCTCTGGAACTGTAAACCAAAATAAGTTCTTTCTTCCATAAGTCGCTTTAGGTCACAGTGTTTTACTGCAGCAATAGAAAAGTGACTAGTACAGAAATTTTCATTCATGTCAAAATTAGGGCTAAGTACATACTCCTAAAAACACTGGGTCAAGGGAAGGAGATGCAGTAGGTATAGAGCCAAGGGACGAGGCACATTTTAGAAAGAATTAGGTGTCTGTTTTTTATTTTATGTGTATGAGTATTTTGACTGCATGTATGTAAGTATACCATGTGCATGCAATGCCCACAGAGGCCAGAAGAGGGTGCTGGATCCCCTGGAGCAAGAGTTTTGGATGGTTGTTAACTGCTACATGGGTCCTGGGAATTGAACCCAGGTCCTCTGGAAAAACAGTAAATGTTTTTAACTGCTGAGTCATCTTTCCAGGAGCAGAATTAGGTGTTTTTTTTGCCGGACCAAACATACACTCAGCACTTCACCATCAGTATATACCAACATTATTACTATTACACCAATTACATACACACAATTGTTTGAGGATGGGGAAGGTGGAGAGAACAGCTTATTTGACATATTCAATCTGGGCCAGGCATGGTGGGGCAGCCCCTAAGTCCAGTACTTGGAAGGCAGAGGCATGTAAAGCTCTGTGAGTTCGAGGCCAGCCTGGTCTACATAGTAAGTTCCAGGCCAATGAGAGCTGTAAGGTTAGACCCTGTCTCAAAAATTATGGTGATACAAAATCTATTAAATTAAATTTATGGTGATACAAAATCTATTCTTAGTTTTCTAAGACAAATTAAATTATAGACAAATTTATGCTGAGTTAGTTATAGATTAGATTTGAGCTTGATCTAGTCAATTTTGCTTTATTTCATGGCTCAGACTGTAGGCTTCCTCAGAATTATTTATCTTTGTAATTAGTATTTTATCACCAGAAGAATTGATATGAAGACTATAAATGATCCAATGTAAAGCCATTATCATTACTGGAAAAATAAACATAAGCATCTAGTATATTAAAGATGGTATGTTTACAAGTATCCATGGAGGAATTCCATCCAGATTCCTTTTCATTAATTAAAAATGACATAGAGATTACACTGCATAGATTATTAAAGACATTCCAACTTAGTGTATTTGATTCTTTCAAATCAAAGAAAATGGGATAGGTATCATTATCCTTATTTTTTTTTTCAGAGAAATTAAAGTTGAAAAACATTGTGACTTGTCTGTGGTATATGGTATGAAGAGGCTGACTCTTGGGTAATCCTAAAGTAATGGATCACCCTGGAACCAAAGTCAAGGGCAAACTGAAGTGTAGAGCAAGACTGGTTAAGCTAGCAGAGAAGTCTAGGAAATGAGGAAAGTCTATACAAGGACAGTGTCCACTGGAATGCATAAGCTGCATGAGATGTTTGGTTCTGTCAACTTGACATAATCTAGAATCACCTAGGAACAGAACCTCAATGAGGAGTTATCTAGATTAGGTTGGCCTGTAGGCATGCCCAGGAGGGATATTCTTGATTGGGTTGAGGGAGAAGACACACCCTGACTGTGGGTGGCATCATTTCACGGACTGGTCCCTGGAATGAATGAAAAGGTGAGAGTGAGATTCCTAGGCGAATTGTATTTCTTGTAATTGTTTCAGTAGTTTCATAGCCAAAGGTAGGTGCATGAGATTGCAATCATGATCAGCGGCAGGAAGCTTGATGCCATAAATAAAAAGACCCACAACAACCAGTGAGAGAGAAGCAGCAATTAAAAAATTTCCCAAGTAAAAGCAGTCCAAGTCTAGATAGGTGCATGGCAAAATTCCACCAGAGCTCCAAAGAAGAACTAAGTCTAATACTCCCCAAATTATTCTATAAACTAGCAAAGGAAGGAACATTTCCAAATTCTTTTCAAGAAGCCAGTATTATCCTGATGCCAAAACTAGGCAAAGACCAACAATAAAAGAAAATTATAGGCCATTTTCTCTGATAAACATACACACAAAAATTCTCAATAAAATACTTGAACTGAATTCATCAAAAAGATCACCTGTCATGACCAAGTTGACTTCATCCCAGAGATGCAAGGATGGTTCAAAATATGCAAATCTGAAAATGTAATCCACCACATACATAGATTTAAGGACACAAGTCACATGATCATCTTATTACATGCAGAAAAGGCATTCAACAAAATCCAATATCCCCTTCATGATTAAAAACCATGGATACAGGGGGCATATATCAACATAATAAAGGCAATATACAACAAGTCCACAGCCAACAACATTTAAAATGGAAAAAACTTGAAGCATTTCCATTAAAATCAGGAACATAACATGGATGTCCATCTCTCCATGCCTGTTCAATATCATGCTTGAAGTTTTACTTAAGAGTCATAAGAAAAGTGAAGGAGATAAAGGGGATGCACATAGGAAAGGGAGAATCCAATGATCCTTATATGTAGAAGATGTGATTCTATACATAAATCTAAAGACTCCACCAGAAAACTCCTAGAGCTGATAAACACATTCTGCAAAGTAGTAGGATAAAAAATCAACACACAAAAATCAGCAGCCATCCTATATACCACCAACAAAACATAGAGAAAGAAATCAGGGACATAATCCCACTCATGATGCCTCAAAAAAAGTAAAATATCTTGGAATAATCTAATCAAGCCAGCCATGGTGGTGCATGCCTTTAATCCCAGCACTCGGAGGCAGAGGCAGAGGCAGGCACTATAAGATGGAAGCCAGTCTGGTCTTAGTGAGTTCACCAAGCTGGCTACAGGGAGACTGGAGACCCTGTCTCAAAAAGATCTATCTATCTATCTATCTATCTATCTATCTAACTATCTATCTATCTAACATCTATCATCTTTCTCTTTTTCTAAAGAGAACAAGAGACTGTGGAGTGCTCAGCTCTAAATGGGACATCTATATCACATCCCTCCCTCCAAGGCTCAGAGATCACAGTGGAAGAGAGGCAGAAAGATTGCAAGAGCCACAGTCCATGGATGACTCCAAGGAAACTGTTTTCCAAACACGGCAGGTGCACATATGAACTCACAATGCTTGTGATAGCATGCATAAAACCTGTACAAGCTCAAGCCAGACAAAATCCCAGCATGGAGGGGGAATGTGGGCACAAGGCTCCACCCGTAGCTGATAAGCTATTGGCAATTCTTGCCCCCCCCCAAATCCAGTAAGGTACAGAGTAGTTTCTATGCATATGTCACCTGGGAAGGCCTCTTTTGACGTCTCTGCTAGTCCCTCCTCTCCTTCAGTTTTTCCTGACAGAACACAAGCCTCCCAGATGCATTCCCTTTCCTAAGGCAGCTATGGTTTTTGTCTTTACTCTTATCTGATAAGACAGTTCTTTTACTTCCCCCATTTATGATTGATATAATGCTTCAATAAAGCAAAGAGTGGGCTCTTGTTTGTGCACACAGTTTCAAGACAGTTAAGGAAAGGGTTCTTGGTAGTTTAGGTCCATTTTTAGCTTTATAGTGGATGTTGAGTCAGGCTGTTTTAAATTAAGGCAGCTGTAATGTAACACCAGATAGTAGATGCCACAGACAAGAAAGTGGACCAGTGCAGAGGAGGAAAGGGGTTACAAGAAAAATCAGAACTCAGAGAGAGGTACTAGGGGAAACCAGAAACATAAAACAGGGGAATGCTAAACCCAGAATTTCCAAAAACAGTTTGAAAAGGTTACTGGAGAGGTGCAATGTGAGCAGCAAGGCTAAAAGACCAGGCGCAGTTGTGGCCTCAGCGTGCTCTCCCTGCTTCTCCTCAAAGACAGAAAAACAAAGCTTTTCCATTCTGTCTTGATTTGGGCTCTGTGGCATATTGTGCATATTTCAATATCACACTATTTAATCCACTGTGTTCACAACCATAGTAGGTTGACCTACTATGGAAGGTTGACCTTCCATCTTTAGAAGACTGAACCCCCAAATCATGGAATCTTGAGTCCCTTATTTAACATAGCATGTATTTCCAATAAGCTATAGCCATCTGCTTAAAATCATCTCTAGATTAATTATGATACCTAACCCAATGTAAATGTTATACAAGTAATTGTTACGCTGTGTTATTTAGGGAACAGTATGGGGGAAATTCTGTTTTCTGAAAATTCTGGCACAACTTGGGAGGAAAATACTTTTTAAACCTTAAAAAATTTATTTTTATTTTTTATGTGTATGAGTGTTTTGCCTGCATGTATGTAAGTGCATTATGTGTGTGCAATGCCTATGGAGGCCAGAAAGTGTATCAGATTCCCTAGAACTGGAGTTACAGATGGTTGTTAGCCATCAGTAGGTGCTGGAAATTGAACACAAGTCCTTTACAAGACCCAGGCCTCCAGCCCTGGCAAAATACTTTTGTTCAAAGTTGGTTGAATATATATATATATGCCTGGGACTGAACTTTAGCTCACCTGGAACTTGCCATGTAGACCAGGCTGGCCTTGATCTCAGAGATTCATCTGCCTCTGCCTCTCAGCACTGGTATTAAAGGCGTGCATCCCCACACCCAGCTTGTATTTATGTTTTTAGAGAGTCATAGCAAGTCATAGAGAAAAGCTACCTGTCCTGGTTGGCTTTCATTGCCAACCTGAAACCCCTGGGAAGAGGAAACCTCTACTGGGGGATCTTCTCTATTGGATTGACCTGAGGCATTTTCTTGATTGTTGAGCGATGTGGGAGGGTCCAGCCCATGTGGGTGGTACCATCTCTGGGCAGGTGGGCCTGGGCGGTATTAGAAAAGTAGCTGAGTGGGCCAGGAGGTATAGGCAAGTAAGCAGCCTTCCTCCATGATCTCTGCTTCAGCTCACGTCTCTAGGTTCCTGCCCTGATGTCCCAAAGGGATGGATTGTGATCTGGGAGGTGTACGCTGAAATAAACCCTTTCCTCTCCAAGTTGCTTTTTGGTCATGGTGTATAGCACAGCAGTAAGAAGCAAACTAGCACAGTGTCTCTCATCTTGCTTTGTATTGCTCCTTGTAAAGCCGCACACACAGAAAATCCTGTTTCTGGAAAAGGAAACTGTCGCCTAACATCAAAACAATGACAAAAACGTAAATACCTAAGGCCCGCCCTCTCACTGCAGGGCCTGTGGCATGGCAGGCACGTGCTCCACCACAGAACTGAGCTTCCCAGCCCTTACTCTTAAGCAGGACTGCTAGGTAGCATCTGCATTCCAATTTCACAGACGGAGCAACAGATACCCCATGTGACTGGATAACTTGCCCTGGCCACAGAGCTAAATCTGGGTATAGGAAGACTAGTTCCCTCAGCATCTGCCTGGAGGAAATCTGGTCCTGCACCTGTAATTTCCATTAGGGTGTGTAAAAGAACCCTTCTGTATCTCCTGAGTGTGTGGCATCCTGTGGTTACAGGGAACCGGAAGAGAGGCTTCCCCCACCACCACCCACGGAACCCGGAAATGGATCCCATACCTTCCTCTACAGCCCTGCAGTGGCGTGCTGGGAAGGCGCTGAAAACTCTGCCCTGGAGCGTGCACCACCGGATGTGGGTGCAGCGCGAAAGGGGCGGCTCCGCCTGCGAGGGTCCTGAGCGCTGATTGGTTGCTATCGGTAGAGGCGCGAGGAGGGGGCGTGTCTGCACGTGAGCCCGCAGGAACCCAAACAGAGAGCAGCGCTGCCAGGTCCTCTCCTCGCGGTCCGGGGGCAAAGGGCAGGCGGTGGGAGTGGGAGAACCAGCAGGCTCCAGCCATGGCGGGACCCGAGTGGGTGTCGCTGGAGCGGTGCCTGGAAAAGCACCTGCCGCTTCCAGACCTGTGCGAGGTGAAGCGCATTCTTTACGGCCGGGAGACGAGGTCAGAGACCCAGAGGTTGAATGTTGGGAATTTGGAGCCCCCATGTGTGGGCTGGGGAGGAAGGGGAGGTGTTGGAGAGGGGTGAATATCTCTGAGGGGGGAGGGAGGAAATCCTCTATGCAGGCAGGGACCACAGAGCTAGCTGTGAGGCAGCCTTTAGGGGGTGACCCTTTACAAATTGTGCGCCCCTCTCCCTTGCCTGGAACAAGATAGGAAAGAAAACTGTTTTTCTCTCCAAGCTAGCTCTGTGGCCACCCTTTGTAAGTTACCAGCCTCGTCCCCAGATCCAGGCCTGCTCCCTGGGTGTCTGGCCAATGCCTCCCACCAAGGCCACCTAGTTCCTCCTTCCCGCCGACCTAACGACTTGGAGGTAGAGGCCTATTGAGTCTAATCAGCAAAGGAAACTTTCCCACTGTCAAGTCAGAATTAGTTGCAAAAGTTTTTCCACTCAGCAAACTGGACGAGCATCACCAGGTTTTTCGAAGGGCAGTGCACTCTGGGAATCTCGTATACCAAGCTGGAGATGATACTTTCTTCCTCTTCCACTTTCTTCTCAGCCTGTTCTTCCACAGCAAGGAGAGGATCTCTTTAAAATGTAACCTATATCCTTGCCTGTTTGCTTAAACCTCTGTAAGGGGTAGGCTGTTAGACTGAAATGCGAACTCTAACAGGTAGCAACCCCTGGTTAAATCTCCTTTCACCTCCTTGCTTATGTTGGCCTTCTGCTTCAGGTCTCCTGTACTCTAGCCAGATTGTTCCATGACCCAAGGCCAGCAGTGACCTTGTATCAGGAGCTTGATCAGCTCCCACTCAGCTGGAGGGTATTGATTAAATCAGTGGTTTGTTTTTCCAATTAAAGTGATTAAGCAGCAGAATTTTCAGGCCTCAACAGTGTTGCATCTCACCATTTTCACCAAATAAGACCTTCAGTTTTGACTATTTCTGACAAATAGTGATTTTGTTTCTCCAGTGGTTTCCATTTGTCCAACAGTTGTGACCAAGGGTTTCCCATGGCTCCTAATGTTTTCAGCAGATTCTACCCATCAACAACTGTCAGCAATCTTGAAGAAAAGTCCACATACTGCTTTGCCTTAACCATATATTGTAGGTAGAAGGTACACTAACTTGAAAGTATAGCAAATACAGAAGCTACTAACAACTGCTGCTGGTTACCATGATCAGGTATTCTGTGCTGTACATACTATGTGTGCTAGTCTTTTATATGTCTAGCTGCACCATAGGCCTGTTTACATCAGGAGCACTACAAACATGGAATACAGTGCACTATGATACCACGACAGCTAGGGGTGGTTATCTGTACCTTTGTGGAAAAACTTTGGCAGGATGCACAAAATATCACAAGGGTTATCTTTGAGGTTTGGGGCTAGAGCTTAGGTAAGGCTTAATTTTCATTTTATTCCCTTTCTACTGTGATTTTTTCCCCCCTCCATGAGCATGTTCCTTTGTAACAAAGGTCTACTTTAATAATTTAAAGTGCTAATGGCAAAGAGTCATGAGAGCAGGAGAGATGAAGTTCCCAAAGTGGGAGGTTGCTGAGGAGGCAGAAGCCTAGGGCTCTTAGGCCAGGTCTACTTTAGTACTGGGAAGGATTGAAAAGGGAAACCCAGGAGTGTGTTGCAGCCAGGACAAAAATTAACATGTCTTCCTCCTTGAAGTTGGAGGTGAGGAAAGAAGAGTTGAAATTCTTAGTAGCTAGAGAGGTGGGAGAGCTGAAAATCAACTACAGAGACAAAGAAAAGGCTGCAGACAGCACAAGACTCCTGAGTAAATGTGTGACTCATTTGCTGAGCTATAGTCGATCAATGCCTATCATAGTTATTTTGGCTTTTCAATCACAGGAATGTGGAGAGTAGGAAGACTGGTAAGTTTAGAGTCTGGTGAGGGCCTGTTTCTGGATTCTTAAATGGTGCTGCCTTGTTTCATCTATGTGTGGTCAAGGGGCAAGCAACATCCTTTGGGACTCTTATAAGGGTGCTAATCCCATCTGTGGGTGATCTCCCCTCATTGCCCAGTCATACCCAAGGGCCATAGTCTATGTCCCACAGAAGCCCCTAAACCAAACCTTTTTCTCTCTGCACTTGGTTTGCCTCAAATGTAGATTTAGAACTGTTGAACACAAGCACAGTGGGACATGATGATGAACAGTTTTGAACAGCAGAATGGCAGTGAGATATTACAGGTGATGGGGATCATCAAGAAAAAGTAGAACCACAAACCCAAAGGCAGCCGACCTGGAAGGTGGGGCAGCCTGGCCTGTATTCCCTCGGGTCTAGGAGAATGAGTGTTTACAGGGAGTTGAGAATGAGCAAGTGCACAGACTCATAACACATGGATGTGCAGGCAGCTATAGAGATAGATAGAATTCAGAAAGGAAGGGGAGACTGTGGGATAAAGGGGCCATAGCCTTTGGGAAACCAATACACAGAGACTTTCTCTTTTTCCTCCATGGAACATGTCTATAAGTCTTTGTTTTGTAGCTCCTGGTAAGCTGTGTGACTATTTTCACCAAGGAAGATTTGCTGGGGACTAAGACCCACAAGAGGGGTCCTTCCACCCAAAGGTGGGAGGACTTTCTGAGGCAGTCACAGTGAGGGGGGTGGGGCAAGGTGTGGGCACTGTAGCTATTTCTAACCTGCCAGAGGAAAGGGTTGACTATTTGAAAAGCAGGCTGATTGTCAGGGGTGGAACCCAACTCAGAGCTGTCATGGAAAGCTCCTGGCAGAGGGCGGAGTCGGGGGGCTTGTGCTGACAGGGCTGTGATTTTGAAAGAAATGTCTTTAAGAAAGTGATTTAAAGTAGGAGAGAAATATTATTAGGCAACGACTGTCAGGTTATTTTTTGATGGGTTCTCAGGATTTCATAATCGTCTTGCCCTTAGATGGTAAGTACTCTCTGGCCCTGGGCCATGGACTCTGCCCCTGGGGTTTCACCCCAGCCTGGGGCATGCAATAGAAATCTGGAGGTGTTTACTGCCTGACCAATGGTCACTATGGTAGAAGGTAAATAATCCTCTAGCAGTTAGTGATCAACCACAAATTTGGATCAACATTTGCATTTTCAGACTGAACACCTGCACCCCATCACACCCACCCCCAATACCAGGCTTGGAACTAACTGAAGGAGTATCAGAGGACAGGGCTCTGGAATGACCACTAGAAACTCAGCTTCCTGAGGCATGAATGGGTGCAGGGCCCCCCTGCTGGTGTGGGTTCTTGGTCTCCGTGTTGGGGAGTCTCATTCTCCACAGCCCCACTCTGGTGTCACAGCCAGCCCAGCCCTTAGGCTCTGCACGGACCTCTGATGCTGGTTCAGAAACATTGTCTGGTCCTGTTTCCCTCTTGGTGTGTTGGCTACAGGGACTTTAATCCCTGCCCTGATCTCAGTAACTCCAAACGCCAATTTGGTTATTGATCATACTACTACTTTGCCAGGACTAGCTCTGCCTCCCTGCTGGTCTCCTTGATGAGAGAGTGTATATCCATCCATGGCCCAGCCCACCTGATCTCCAAGTCTCTTGGCCCTGTACTGGAGGCTTTCCAGTGAGGAGACCTCCAGCTCCTCTTTGTGTGATAAACTAAAGGTGGAGGGGATTGGGGATTTTTTTTCCCCAGTGTTGGGTCTGACGAGGACTTCACATGCTAAGCCTACACTTCAGAGTTTCCTTTCCGGCCCTGGAGGGGGATTTTTAAATGTAGCAGATGTCTTCAAAATCCTTTTTCTTCTTCTTTCCCACCCATTCAGGACACTTGACCTGCCCAGAAAAGCTTTAGAAGCTGCCTCAGAAAGAGACTTTGAACTGCAGGGGTATGCCTTTGAGGCCGCCAAGGAGCAGCGGAGATGCCCCCAAATTGTGCGTGTGGGGCTGGTTCAAAACAGAATCCAGCTCCCCACATCTGCTCCTGTGGCAGATCAGGTGCAGTCTCTTAACCATGCACACACGGAGCTCTGCTTGCCTTTTCTTTTCACAGTGTGGTCGCTGGCTGCCCCAAGGGTCTGTAGCCCAAGACACCTTGAAGGGTAGCTGAGCTGCCTCTCCTGCCCACCCCCCCACTTCCAGTCTCTTCTGGTTCTTACCCTTTTTCCTCCTCCGTCTTCTTACTCCTCATTGCATTCCACCCTCCTTTTGCTTCCTCGACCACTCCTGATCTGAAATTTCATTTACCAACCAGGAAATGGCCCTTTGACAGCTCAAGCCCTTGCCACAGGATGCCACCTCTCAGCTGCCCAGCAGAGGGCCATCTGCCAGCATACACTAGCCAGGACCATACCTGTGTTAGCATAAGGCCAGGGGCTTATTATGCCCAGAAGTCTGTTTGCTAATAGTCCCACAGGTTGTAAGAACATGGTAAACAAATACGGTATTTTACATTTCTCTAAAGCATCATGTTGTCACAGATGCAGGTGACGTGCTACAAACAGTTTTTCACGGCATTCTTCCCACTGCTCGAGTTTTAATGGCTTTCTCTGTGAGGTCACCTCAGGATATATAGCATACTTATCATTCCTAAGCATTCTGCAGAAACCTAAGGACCCTTGGATTCCAGGCTAGACTGGTCCTCGTCCATATATATGGAGGAGGGGTGAAGGGATTCCACCCATATATACTGGGGGGAGGTCATGGGAAAGAACTCAGGAACTCGAAATTCTAGGCACACTCTTGCACTGAGCCACATTCCCAGTTCTATTAAAAGATGACTGAGACTGAGAGCATCGTTCAGTGGTAAAGCATTTACTTGCCATTTGTGAGGCTCTTGGTTTGATCCCCAGCACCGCCCCCCTCACACACATTTAATTCTCAGTTCACTTTTCCTCTGGGTTTGTTGTTTGTGAACAATGAATCTGTTCTCCCTGGTTGTTAAGTTGTAGGGCCAGGGACATTCTCACCCCCAGTGTACCTAAAAGTTGCTAGCACTGAGTAAATATAGATTCACCTAGCTGACACCATCAGCAAATATGTGTGGACCCCTGGAGCTCACAGCCTCTCCGGAAGAGACTGAGAGCATAGGAAAAGGATTGTGTTCTCTGCGTTTTCAGCCTAGCTACCCCCACTCTTTCTTTGAACAAACACTTTTGAATGTTTCCTGGGAGCCAGAGACTTGTGAGGACAGAAATGCCAGGGACGCTTTCCTCCTACCTCCAAAGACACCTGCAGAGTCCTCTGGATGATAAACAGTGAAGGAACCAGAGCACTGCAGTGGAAACAGCGCTGGCTGGTGTAGGGGAAACTGCAAGCAGCTGAGATTTACCGACGGCTGGTGTGGGACAGGGAGGACACCTGGGAGTGTGGGGAAGGGAGGGAAGCACACTCCTGGCCAAGGGCACATTCCAGTACACTGAGATTTAAAGACTGATTTTAAAAAAAAACATTTTATGTATGTGTGTGCACCTGAGTGCATGTATGTGTACACATGCATGCAGGTGCTGGTGGAGACCAGAGGTGGTTGTATCCCCTGGAACTCGAGTTAGAAGTGGTGGTGAGCCACCGTGTGGATGCTGGAAACTGAACCCAGGTCCTATACAAGAACAGCAAGTGCTCTTAACTAATGAGCCACCTCTCCAGCCCCCTAGTATATTAAGATTTAAAGCATCCATAAAGGCAGATTACATGGGAAAATGAATGTGGCAAAGAAAGACAAGCTCATAAGATTGTACAGGGTGGTACAGAGTAGAATGCTGTTGGTTAAGAGATCAACTAGCCACTGCGAGTGTGTATGTGTATACCTATGTGTGGACAACCCTGCCCTGCATCCTGCATACAGGAAGTACAACTATTCTCAATTTACATTGCTCAGCAGCTCCATGAGAAAGGTGTTGGTTTCTCCGTCACGCAGGGGTGGGGGATGAATGGGGATGTGCAGGATGTATGGAGGGTTGGGTCTGAGTCACTGTTCCTCCATCTATCTTGCCCGTTTTAGTCTGATGAGAAAAATAAATACTATACCCCCACCCCTCTTATCCCCTGGTCAGGTGGGGGTTTGCTGCACCATTTGCATTGGGGCACGTTCTTTAAAATTGTCTCAATGGTAGTACTGAATGGATTCTAATCCTTGCTCTTTAAACTGCCAGGTCTCTGCCCTCCACAGACGCATAGAGGCTATTGTTGAGGTCGCTGCAATGTGTGGAGTCAATATCATTTGTTTCCAGGAAGCATGGAGTAAGTCTTTCTTGTGCTTCTCAGCCACCTTTAAACAAGTGTGTCTTAACCCCATTGCCAAGTGTCTGCTGCCTAATATTAAGAAAATCGACTTTCTTTTTGCTTCTGTAGAAATATTTCGAGACTGACTCTGGCTGAGTAGCCATGGCTGGCCTGGCACTTGCAGCAGGTCCTCCTGCCGCTGCCTGCCGAGTGCTGAGTGTAGAAGCATGTGCCACGATGACTGGCCTAGACAGTCTAACAACACTAGAAACCCAGGAACGTCTGTCTCCTGGTCACTCACCCACCCCTCTCTACCACTGTGGTCCAAGTGATGTCACCAGAAGCTGGGCTTGTGCTCTCAGCCTTTTTTTTTTTCAATGCTGGTGAATCAAATCCAGGGCCTTGTACATGCTAAGCACACGCTTTACTGCTGAGCTGCAGCCACACCCTTGTACATGCTAAGCACATACTACTGCTGCACTTCTGCCGTGCCCTTCTCCTTGGTTTTGTTAAGTACGTCCAGCTGATTTGCACGTCTTCTCTGATCCCACCCCACCTGTTTCACCTTCTGATCCCACCTTGCCAGTCTAGTCTCCTTATCTAAAATTGAGCTGTCTGTTACATAAATTTTTGATACCACGTACCTTTTCTTCATGTTACTTGTTATGTTGTCATTGTCAGGGTTATACATTCTCATGGTTTAGAAAGAAAATGAGTCTATAATGTTACCAAAAAGAAAGTGTTTACCCCAGGGACAATGCTTTCAACATTTACCTGGTTCTCTTGGAATTTTCTGTAGCCACTTCCTAATTTTGTAGGGTTTTGTACACTAATTTTTTTATTTATTCATTCATTTATTTTGTGTGTGTGTTCGTGCCTGCGCCATGGTGCACTTGTGAAGTTTAGAGGATAACTTCGGTTCTCTCCTTCTGCCTTGTGGGACCTAGGGCTCTAACTCGGATCATCAGACCTAATGGCAAGTACTTTTATTCACCAAGTTACCAAGGCATCTTGCTAGACCTCTAATTTTTCAGTTTCGCACCATCCGTTCACTCACCTTCCACGGCAGAAAGCGTCAGTGTCCTCTACACGTGGATCCTCCCTGTTCTGTCTTCATTCAGTCTCTGCAAAGCCATTTTTCTGTAATTTTTCCTGAATAATTTTGTTTCCCTGCAGCTGTCTTTGTATTCTACATACAAGTTCAACCCTATCTGTCTGTCCATTTCTAATCCCCCTAACCTGTTGAGATGCATCAATCAATTCCATCTGCTTGAAAGAATTTGCCAGTCTTTCGAATGAGTCAGTCCGTCTGCTGGCCACATAGCTTTAGTCCTGGGATCTTCCTTCACAGTGTGTCCCTTTCCCTTCCTCTTCCTTGATTTACTTCCGTTTGGCAGAGTGGTTCCCTGAGGAGGAACACATTTGAGGTAAGCCTTTTGTGATACCCTGTGTGTCTGAAAATTTGTGTCTCTAAATCTTGGTTGATGGTTTGGATAAATGTCAAATTCTAGGTTAGAAATTCTTTTCCTTCAGAAATTTGAACACCTTGCTCTATTATCCCCCAGCTTTGGGTGCTTTTCACTGGAAAGCCATTTAGATTTCCGATCCATTGTCTATGTGTTTGTTTTCTAGAAGGTTGTGGGATCTTCTCTTTCTGCTAGTAGCTCTACAGCTTCATGATGGTTCTGTTATGCTCCTTTCTTGAACCATTATTCTTAGTGCTTAGTGGATTCTTTAAGAAACTTGGATCTTTATGTCTGTTCTTACAATTTCAGAGTTCTTAGTCTTCATTTTATGATTCTAGAATCAGGCTACATTTCATTCCATTAAAAAAGTATGTGTTCACAAAGAAGGTCTGGAAAAAGTAGAAACAAAGAAGGGAGCACAGACTGGCTGTGCGTTGTTTTCCTTGTTAAATTGGGGGACGGACAGCAGAACAACAGAAAAGCAAACCTGGCTAACATTAGGTTACTTCCGATTGCTTTTTTGGTGAGGATGAAAGTGGAGGGAATGACATTATCTTGCTGATTGAAACTGGCCTTTGGGGAGACTTGGCTGTCCTCTCTTCACAGAGTGAAGTGGCTTTACAGCTTAGCTGCTATTTGATGATGTGACATTTAGTATGAGTGATGGCATTTTGACATTTAGCCTGGTCTGTTGGGGCCTACTGCAGGAGCCTACTAAACAGTGTCCTCTTATTCTCACTCAACGTTTCTTATTTTTCCCTTTCCCTGCTCCCTGGTATTCCATTAGGGTCTCTGTCTGGACTGGTTTCCTTCTTTTCTCCCTTTTCCTTATACTTTTCATTTCTTTTTCATCTTGTTCAATTTTCTGATGGATTTCATCTGATTGGTCACTGAGCCCTTCCCCCAAACCCCATCTCTCTGTCTCTGTCTGTCTCTCTCTGTCTCTGTCTCTCTGTCTCTCTCTCGGAGGGGGTATGTACTTGTTAGCGTGGGTATATATATGTACATCTTCCTGCATGTGTTTATTTATGTATGTGTAGGCCAGAGGTCGGTGCTGTGTGTCTTTCCCAGTCACTCTTCCACCTTTACTTTTTGATACAGGGTATCTCACTGAAGCTGAAGCTCATCAGTTTGGCTAGTCTCGCTGGCCAAAGCTCTTCAGGGATCTGCTTATCTCTTCCTCCATCCCTCTAGTATGGGGTTACTACCACAGCTGGCTTTTCACCTGGGTTCTGGGGACCCAAGCTCAGGTCCTTGTGTTTGCACGGCAGGCTCACATGTGCATGGCAGGTACTTTACCAGCTGAGCATCTCCCCACACTTAATTCTTTCATTTCTGCTGTCAGATTTGAAGTTGCCCAGGTTCCTCTGTTCTGAAAGTCCTTGTTCCATCCTGCCCTGGTCTCTTATCCTGCTTGCAGTGTCTTCTCTTTTGCGGATGCTATTATGTCCTAACATTTTGTTTCCTTGCACGGTCTTTACTTAAGTCCTATATTTTTTTCTGTTGTCATATTATCTGCTTATATTTTAAGGCATGAGGATTAATGAACTAATAGTGAACTCCTAGTGTATGGGAGAGGCTTATCCTCTGATTGCCATTCTAGAATGATCTGGCTTAGAGGAAACCCCTGGTAATTCTAGTGTTTGTATCTTTGGGTCATTCCCTTCAGACTGGTCATATTTTCCAGAAATAAGTTTATCCTCCTGCCAAGAGGAGAAAAAGACCAAGGATCATGGTGACTGTCATGTTCTTTTTCCTGTTTCTTTCATGTGTCCTTTCACTCTTGTTTGACTTTTGTCTCCAGCCTGTGTTGGTCTGTAAGCGCCACGAGGCCAGTGCCTGCATTTGTTTTTTTTTCCGCAGGGTCTCACTATGCAGCACTGGCTGACCTGGAACTCCCTATGTAGACCAGGCTGGCTGCCAACTCACAGAGATCCACCTGCCTCTGCCGAGTGCAGGGATCACAGGCATGTACCACCCCACTTGGCATTGGTTGCTTTTTGATCCCTATCACCCACTTCTATTTTATCTACAAGAATCCCTAGTGCACAGCAGGCATCAAAACATCTTTGGATGATTTGACCAACTGTTTGCTTTGTTGGATCTGGAACTCCTGCTCATCCAAGGCCTAGCACAGGCACCTCCTTTGTGAGACCCCAGAGACTCCCTAAGGCAGTTCTGGCACTCTGCCTTGTCAGGTGCATGGCCATCCACAGTCATAAACAGTCTCTTTCTCTTTGTTTTTGTTTGTTTGTTTGTTTGTTTTTTAAGAGAGAGAGACAGAGACAGAGAAACAGCGTTATTCTATGTAGCCCAGGCTGACCTCAAACTCAAGATGATCCTGTCTAACCTTCTGAATTCTGGAATTTTGAGTGTATGCCACCCTGTCTGGTATAATTAAATGTCTTTTACTCTAGGCTGACAGTTCCCAAGAACAGGGTAAATGCCTTAGGAAAGAGGCTGACTCGCTGATAGGTCTGAGAATGTGAAACCCCATTCCCCTCTAATTGAAAAAGTAATTGGGATTTTGTAGCTCCTGGCTTCCCCCAACCTCCATTTTGCATCCTCCTTTGGTAAGTGTATTTGTGTTGGAATATTTATATAAATGAGAAAAGGAGCCATTCAGAAGGAAGCAGAAATTTGGAATCTCTAGCAACTTAAAGTGAAATTAGCATGGGAGACTTTTCTCTAGGGATTCTTGAGTTACTTTATTTCCAGTGCTCTGGAGACTGAGAACTAATGGTCATTAAGGAACATTTTTGTTATCAGCATCTCTTGTTGGCTTCCTTAAAATAATTCTTTTATCTTTACTGAAGGGGCTCTGGGGAGTCTAGAGCCTGAAACCAAGGCTCCCTGGACTGTTGCTGGCAACACCTCTGGCTGCTGGGTGGCCAAGTGGCTGGCAGTGCCATTGGTGGTATGCTCACTCTGGAATAGTCTTAGGACCAGGCTTCCTGAACCTGGAAGGAATGGGAGGTTATGGCTTCTCCTGTGTGAAAGGAGAGGGCCACACCTGTTTTGCAAGGCATCAGTGTTGAACTGCCCTTTACCGTACCTGGTAGCTACTGTGGTTGGGGAATGTTGGCTATTGTCTTGACTCCTCAGCAGACCACAGTCTCCATGATGATGGTAGTTAAATACCACTTAGTCATACCATGAAGGGCCCTGCAAACACTTTTTGAAAGTAGGTCAGTTTGGAGCCAGAACTATAGCTGATAATCTGAAAACATCCATTCGACTAGTTCTTTTAAAATAAATGGAGATGGGTTCATGTGAGACAGGAAGCTAGAGAGTGTGTTGAGTGTGCCCAGTCAAGGTATGCTGCACTCCAAATCAAGAAGAAAAAACCCAAGCAGCCCAGTGGGAACTGGGCAAGAATTGTGACCAAGAAAGCAGAGAGGATGAATCCAGATGCCCAGGGAGTCTGCTGCAGGGGACTCAACATGACAAGGGATAAGAGGCTTTAATGTTTGCAGTGCTGGGGTTGAACCTAAGCAAGGCCTTTAGTGTGCTAGTTAGATTCCCTACCACCGAGCTACAGCCACAAGCCAGGGAAGATCTATTTAATCACAGTGAGATGCCAGTTTGCACAGGACAGCGGGAGATATTAAAAAGACAACTGCATGTATTACAGTATTTCAGATGTGCCAGGCCATGTAGAACAATGTTGCATACAGCTGAAGGTCCCAGAGTCTACCCCCAGTGTCTTCTCCTCTTGACCCTCACACAGAAAAGTGTTGTTGTGAACGCTGTATGTGTGGGGATGGTGGACATTCTGTACTCTGCTTATGTATGTATGTACCCACTGTTTGGGAGGAAGCAAATAAAAGTCAGTGACTTTAGGTTTGGGAATGTGACTCAGTGGTAGAACACCTGCCAGCATGCGTAAGGCTCTGGGTTTAAGCCTCAGCATTGACCAATTAAAAGCCTGGTGGTAGTAGTTAGTTTGCCCAAAGACCTGAGTTTGGCCTCAGTACCACAGACATACAAAAAAACATATATACACAGAGAGAGTTTAATGAAATTTCCTGTTGAACTAAAGTCCTGGCAGGGTCTAGCTAGAGATCTTGGGAATACCGCACTTATCCTTGGGCAGGCGCCTTCTGTTAATCGTTTTCAAACTTTTGTGGCATCATTAAGTGAGTGACTTATTTCTAAAAAAGCCTCCCTGTCCCTGGGAGAAGGGTCCCAGGAGTGACCTGCTGCTGGGCTGCAGATGCCACTGGAGGCCCCATGATGCATTCTTAACCTTCTCCTCTTCGCAGCCATGCCCTTTGCTTTTTGTACAAGAGAGAAACTGCCTTGGACAGAATTCGCTGAGCCAGCAGAGGATGGCCCCACCACAAGATTCTGTCAGAAGGTGAGGCATTAACAGCACCTGAGGCGGCAGCCTCTACATGTTTGCAGGTTTTGGTGCAAGCCACAGCTGTTGGCTTGCTTCGCCATGGAAAGTGTACCCGTCTGAGGCTTGTGTTACTAGATGAGGTTAGATAAGACTGGCTGCTACCCTTTTTTAGCATTCTTTCCCTTAAAATTCATAGAGTTTCAGAGCCAGAAGGGCCTTTTTAGGCTTTATGGGGTGATAGTACTTCGAGAGAGGGGCGTCGTCAGGGGGATGTCTACAGTGGCTCCATGCAAAGTGTGGCAGAGCTGGTACTCAGGGGTAATGGACATTTATTGCTTTCTAGAGCGTTGCCTGCCACACTTACCATTCTGCTTGATTCATCGGAAGTTTCAACACATGGCCTGTCTGGTCAATGAAGAAATTTGTTTTCATTTTTCCTTATTAAAACCTCATAATACATGTGATCTGATCTCATTTATATGAACTGTCCAGAGTAGTCATATCTGAAAAACGTCAGGGGCAAGGAGTGAGGGAAGGGGAGTGACCTAACCGGCACAGGGTTTCCATTTGGGGTGATGAAAATGTTCCAAGATGAGCTTGTGGTGATATACTAAACTCTGGTAATATACTAAAACCCAGCTATTTGCACACCTTTAAAGAGTTCTGTGCTATGAACTATATTTCAATAAAGCTGTTGCGAGAAAAACACATACTATTCAAAAAGTTCTGGACAATAATTTATTCTTATTCTCAGCTCTAACAACAGAACTTTCATGTCTCCGTATTTTCATTCGGAATTTATGTTATATTTACTGGAGTTTGGGGCAGATGATGGTAGTTATTTTATCAACACAAAATTCTAACTCTAAACATTGGTTTTCTTAAACTATAGGAAAAAAAGTCATCACTCTGCAGTGGTAAGAGAAAGGGAACTGGAAGGGGACTGTTGCAGTTGGTAAGCATAGATTAGGCCTAGCGGGAGGGTGTAAATTAGAGCTGGTGCCAGGGAACACTTGTCAGCATCAAGGGGGACCAAGAGCACACATTAAGCCCAGAGGTGATGATAGCCTAGTTAGCACTGAGGACAAATGACCAGCTGGGGCTGCTCACTTAGCAGATCCCATTATTATTGACAACAAGAGGAATTTAGTGTCTGCTGTGTGCTTGAGTGTGTTCTCCAAACTTGATGAGTTGGAAACAATTTTTAATGTAAGTATTCTGAGAAGCTTTGTTATAAAGGTGGCGAGATCATAAGGATTAAGCTCTTATGAGGGGATTAATGTCAGAATCTCAAGAATGGGGGTGTGCATATATGCATCTGTGTGTTTTATAAACTCAAGTTCATCTCCGTGCTTTCTTGCCTCTATGCCCTCCCTTTACTACTGGATGATTTAGCACAAAGGCCCTCACCACATACTGGCTTCTTGATGTTCAACTCCCTGGGGCCAAGAAATAAATCTTTGTTCCCTCTGAGTTACATGATCTCTGTTATTCTGTTACAAGAGCAGAAAATAGCTAAGTTCTGAAGAGGTGGGATATTTTGGTATAGATGAGAAGTATGATTACTCATTAAAATTCCTTTTAAGACAGGGTCTCTAGCTCAGGAATTCACTGTGTAGTCCATTCTGGTCTCAAACTCATGATGATTCCCTTGCCTCAGCCTTCCAATGCTAGGGTTACATGTGAGCTACCACACCTGGCTTCATTATTACTGATTTTTTAAAACATATTTTATCTTCTTTGATAGTTTTATATGTGTGTACAATGTATCTTGATTCCACCCCAACCCTCCCTCCCACTTCCCCAGATACCCCAATACATCACCCTCCACATTCATGTCCTCTCCTTTTTTCTCTGTAACCCACTGAGTCCAATTCATTTTTTATTGTACAAAGAACTTGCCATTTTACATTTTTTTAGTATTTTTAAAAACATTTTATTCTTATTTCATGTGTATGAGTGTATTACCTGCATGTATGTGAGTGCACCCATGTCGTGCAATGCCACAGAGGTCAGAAGAGCACTTCAGATTCCCCTGGAACTGGAGTTAAGGATGGTTCTTAGCTGCCCTGTGGGTGCTGGGAATTGAACCCAGGTCCTCTGCAAGAGCAGTCAGTGCTCTAAACTGCTAAGCCATCTCTCCAGCCCACCATCTTATATATTTTTACATGTACAGTTCAATTGTGTAAAATATGTCCAGTACACATATTGTGCAGTACACCTTCAGAACTTCTGCATCTTGCAAATCTGAGACGTTGTCCATTAAAGATTGGCTCCCCATGCCACCCTACCTCCGTCCCCTGACAACCAGCATTCTACTTTGTTTCTGTGAATTTGATTATTCTAGGTATCTTACACAGGTGGAATCATATATTTTGGGGGGTGGGTCTTTTTGAGACAGGGTCTCCCTGTAGCACCAGCTGGCTTGGAACTCACTCTGTAGACCAAGCTGGTCTTGAACTCACATAGATCTGGCTGCCTCTGCCTCCCCAGAGCTGGGATTAAAGGCGTGCGCCTCCACGCCCAGCAGATTCATATTTTTAATTGGATTATATGATTTAGCATAATGACCTCAAGGTTCATCCGTCTTTGTAGCATGACAGGAATTCCTTCCATTACATGGATGAATAATATTTTATTGTCTGCCTATACCACATTTTGTTCAGCTGTTCATCTGATGATGGACAGCAGAGATGCTTCTACCTCTTGGCTATTACAAATAATACTTCTATAAATATGGCTATATAAATAACCTGAATATGAGCTCATGGTTGCAAAGAACTGTCTCACTGAGTACCTGCTTTCAAGTCTTTTGGCTATATATGCAGAAGTGGGATCATGGTATAGTTCTGTGTTTAATTTTCCACAATGGCTGTATTATTTTATATTTTCACCCCAGCACTACACAAAGGTAATACTTATTTTTGAGGCAGAGTCTCACTATGTAGCCCTGGCTAACCTGGAACTCACTATATTGTCCAGGCTGGTCTTTAACTCAGGGATCCACCTGTATCTGCCTCCTGAGTGATTAAGACTGTGCAGGGATTGAGTGTGCATCACCGGGCCCAGCTAAGAATATTCTTATATAATTAGATGTATGCATCAAGACAGCACTTGTATTCAGTGTTTTTAAGGAAACAGTTACTTTAAGATATAGCTGCAGACTAAGCCTAATTATTTAGGACCATTATTAAATTCTTCTCCAGTTAAACTTTGTGGTTTCCAATCCTCCAGCTGGCAAAGCAGCATAACATGGTGGTGGTGTCTCCAATCCTGGAACGGGACAGAGATCATGGGGGAGTACTGTGGAACACAGCTGTGGTGATCTCCAATTCAGGATTGGTCATGGGGAAGACTAGGAAGAACCACATCCCCAGAGTGGGCGATTTCAATGAGGTGAGCTACCAGTCAGAGCTCTATGAAGGAAATTCTATATAAGAGGCTGACGTCTTGTGACACTGCAGGACAGCGTTGCTCTGGTACTCAGAGATGACATTGCCTTGTATCACATATGTAGATGGGATCCTTGGGTGAGTCAGGTGAGTCACAAACACTTTTAACACTGTGGGATATATATATATATATATATATATATATATATATATATATATATATATATAATGTGTACAATATCTTTTTTTTTTTTTTGT